>NC_088930.1:25657500-25792500 GCF_038396675.1 Hydra vulgaris | reverse complement strand
TAATCTTATCTATCTATATAAAAGTAACCATAAATCTTCAGTAAATACAAAAAGGTTATAAACAGACATATGATGAAATGCATAGATTTATCAACATTTAAAATGATAGGAAGTATAAGATAAAGAAAAAACATTATTGCTTTTGTGTAATCATAATTTATGTAGTGGTGGTAATAAACTTCTCCTCAGAATCGCGTTTATTATTACTGGCGTTTCGAAGAGGCTCAGCACCAATACCTAGTTTATCCCATCAGATAAACATCATCGGCATTTATGCTTTACCCCGCAATTATGCCTACTCCATATTGCAGTAAAAAAGGACTTCACTACAATCAGCCAAAACCCTAACTTCACCCAAATTTGTAAAGCAATAATATTTTTGAAGAAATAGTATGGATAGTGAGAGATGTGAATTCAATACCAAATAATATAACAAATTTAAAACAAAATAAAACAGTACATATATATATATGTATTTCAAAGTAACTCAACTCAGCAAATATATTTTGTATTGTTAGAAGTTATATTGCACCACTATCATATTTTCAAGTACCGCATTGTAATTAAAGTTATTTTATTAACGCATTAAAAATCATACAAACAGTTTTTTTTCTCTCACTATAACAGAAGTTACAAATAAAATCTTAGTTCTTATTTGAAAAATCATTTTTATCATTTTTTTCAAATGAACTAATCTTTATTTAAAAAAATATTTTTTTCATAAAACATAACATAATATTTGTTTATTTTCTTATAATTTTACAGTTGGTTTTTAGTTATTTTATTAACTGTTAATAAATTTTTTCTTATTTATTTTGTGAACTCTTTTTAATAGTGTTTTTAAACAATAAAGAGTTTTATCAGTTACCAATAACATATTTGTGATCATAGTTTATTTTCATAAATTAAACGAACATCATTAAAACTTTACGTTATTGAATTAACAATAAACTTAAAATAAAATATCTTATTTATAAAATATTTACATCAAAATAAATCGTGCATTTTTTAAACTATTATGAAAAAAAATAATTGTATACTTAAAAGGAATTTATATATTTAATTCTTTAAGATAAAACTGATAACACTTTACTTTCCTTAACTAAATAAACAAACTGTTTCTTTAACAAAAAATCTATTAGTTTACAATTGCGGTTAAATGCTTTTATTTACGACTTTATTTCTTCTGAATAAATGTCACATAAACGATATTAAAAGATAATTTAAATATTCTAAAAGATAAAAGTTCTTTCGTAAGCAAAACTGCTGAACGCGTAGGCAAATCCCCTTTTCGCAAGCAAAATGCGAGCTGCGTAACGCTTCTTAACAAGGCCTGATATATATATATATATATATATATATATATATATATATATATATATATATATATATATATATATATATATACATATATATACACACACATATATATATCCGGAATATTGTATGGGTAAAATAACTGGAAAAAATCTGGAATATATTTTCCATTATATTCCTCTTAATTTTGCTTTTAGCTGAGTTGTTTTCAATTTTTTTTTAACTTGGCTTAGTTTTTGTATGAGTAATAAGTGAAAAAGCTTAAAAAACAAATATATTACAAAAATATATACCTAAACTTGTATGTATAGAAAACATTTTGGATATCCGGAAAAACTAAAAGCTGAGAAAAATATACAGAATTCCGGAAATATCCAGTAAAAGATAATCCCTGTATATTAACTAATGTTGTAGAGATTTACCTAAAACTTGCTTGTCATTTACAAATCATCCACAAACCATTTTTACTTAGTAATTTCCAGGTCCTGGACATTACCCCTGTACATTAGGTCCTGGACATTAACCCTGGACATTTACCTGCACCTAGGATCAGGGTTTGGTTACAAATATTATTATTAATTATCATTACTACAATTATACAGGAAATCTATTGGAGAGACTGGTTCTACAACAGAGATTTCAAAAAGTTATACGACAACTCATCTTCATGATGGTGCAACTCCTTCAACTTCTAATAGTAATACACAATGAAACAACTAACAACACATAATAAGTACTCAATCTTTGAAAACTTTATATTTCTATAGTTGACGTATATATTATTCTAATGTAATATATCTTTGTATATATAATTAAATATTACTTTTTAAATGACATTTAAAAAGATTATGATTTATTAGATACCTTTGCTGAATACTATATTGTATTATTTGTTCAAAATTCTATTTTGCTACCTCATAATATGTCATACTTTGAAGATCTTAAATAAATTAGCTTTTAAGTAATTAAAATTAATACAATGAAATGGGTTTGATCTCAGTACTGGGCAAGGGAAGATCCACGGTGTTTGGTATTTGTATGCTCCAAACGCGTTAAGTGAAACAATTGGTCTACAAATTAACTAAAGAGATTTAATCTCGCACACCTGTATATAATGTTTTCCAGTGGACAAGATTGAGTTCAAGTGGGTGAAATTCAGTTTTTTTGACTCCTTGTACAGTTATTAAGGTTAATGTCAGACACTCTTGTAAAAGTTAAAACAGTTTGCATAGTTTTCTGGCTGAAAAACTAAGCAATTTAATGATGCATAATGCAGCAAAGTCTATAAATAGCCTGTCAGTAGCAATTTTAGTGTGGATATGGGAGAGATTTGATTAAATTACCCTAAACACTTAACACAGGCTTGACCAGGAAGGCATGTGATTTCAGGTCATAATATGACCACGCAAATACTATTTGATTTTACTTAACTTGACCACAGCTGTTAATATGTTTTGAAAATTTGTATACGTTTTAAAAACATGCTAAAAAAATTATCTTAACTTAACTGTAAAGAAACATAAATAAAAATTATAGTTAAAGCAGCAAATAAATCTTCGTAAAAAAAATTTAAAAAACATTTATAATAAAAAATACTTATGTAAATATAAAAAAATATATATTTATTTGTTAACGTTTCTATAAAAAATCATTAGCAGTGATTTGTTACTTTATTTAAATGCATTTCAATAATATAAAAACATAAGTAAAGATCAAAGTTATTTAATTCAAACGGCTTTTTAAAAAGTTTGTGTTTTTTTTCCTTCTCAACAAAAACTTAAATGATTTTTATATAAAGTTTATTAAAGAGACCTTCGTTGTTTAAAGTATTTGCTTATAAAATTTAATTTTTTTTTTTAATTTTTACTTTTTTTATTTTTACTTGTAAAAAAATCTTATATAATTAAATAATATAATAAAAAAATTAACAACTTCCAAAGATACTTTAATTAAAATCATTAGCTACTTTATTTTAAAACATTTTGCTAATATAAAAACCTTAGTAAAGATAAACGCGTCGAAGTTATTTATTTTCAACGAAATTAAAAACTAATTTTTTCAGTGCAATTGTTAAAAACCGTGGTTAAATCATCAAGACAAAATATTTTTTGCATGATCATATAACGACTTGAAATCACACGCCTTCCTGGCCAAGCCTGCAAACATCAACTTTTTAAATACAGTGCTTTCACCATTTACAAAAAAAAAAAAATTTTTTTTCAATTTACAAAATATAAAGATTTACCATTTATGAGACAAATTATTGTTTTCCATTCCAGGTTGCTTGTAGACTTTCTTATTTTGTTTGTTGACACTGTAGTTTGTTAAATGAATGTATTTGTCAGATAAAGTTGCAGTTCGAGCTGAGTATCTATCACAAAAAGTAAAAAGTTGTAATTCATTGTGCCATTCAAAAAATAAATAAACAAAAAGAAAATATTTCTTACTTTCTTGTTGCAAATCTTACTAAACCATCATTAAAAACATATACTCTCAAAGGATCAAAACATGACACATAAACATACACCCTTAAATCAAACTTGCATCCGTTGATAAGGTATGGATTGATAATGTATCTACATTTGAAAAAATAGTCAAAAATATTTTTAAATCAGAGTTAGCAAAAATATATAAAATCAAAATAAAGACCTCTGAACAACCAAAAACTGTTTCTTGGGAAGCTCTTCCCAGCTGCTTATTATTTTTATTCCTTTACCCCGAGCTGATGCAGGCTTAAATTTCAAAAAATGTTAAAAATGTGACAATAAAATGCAAAATTTAAATAAAATATCAAAAACATATTTTAACATACTGGCTTTACAATCCATTTACGCTTTCTTTCCCTCCATTGTCTTCTTAACAAACATAAATCATTAGGAAGTATAAATGTTTGCGGCATAAAGTTAAAGTTCTATATTAATAAAAAATATAAATCCATTTTAAAAATTATGTTCAAAACTATATTTTATCTACTAAGTTTTTTTTTTTTATCATTATTGGTAGTAGTAGTAGTAGTAGTAGTAGTAGTAGCAGCAGCAGCAGCAGCAGCAGCAGCAGCAGCAGCAGAGGTTGTTGTAATAGCAGGCCTTGTTTTAGAGCATTTCGCATAGAGTGATTTACATACGCCTTAAGCAACTTTATGTAAGCAGCAAGCGATTTCCGTTAAGCAACTTTTTATCATTTCTCAACTTTTAAATTATTCTATAAGTGGTAAGATAAAAAAAAATCGCATTAACTTTTGAGTGATGTTTATGTAAAAATATTTGTTACAAAAATTTGAATGACAATAAAAAAACTCAAACAAAATTAAAAGATTATTTTTATTTTATTTCATTGTAATGATTGATTTTTTGAATTGGAAGAAAAGATCATAAAAACATAATTTAATTCTGATAAAAAATATATGATTTAATTTAAAACTAATTTAATAAAAATATATAATTTTATTCTGATTAAAAAAAAAAAAAAAATTAATTTAGACTAAAAATATATAACTTAATTTCGATTTAAAAAAAAAAAATAAGTTCATTAAAATTAAAGTTAAATTGGGTTTAACTTAACTGTCAAATTTATCTAAAAATATTACTAAATATTATTTAATATTGAAATTTTATTTGTTCTTAAAAAAAATTAACTCATTTTTATCGCAATTGTTTTTTTTGGTTTTTCTTCCTAAACTAACTTTTTTACTCAAAATTAATTTTAAATAAACGGCTGCTTTAAAAATTTGCACAAAACATTAGTTAAACTTTTTTTTTTTATAACGCAAGTTAAATTGCAGCGATTATTTTTTAATGAACAATATATTCAGCGATATAATTTTAATAATAAAATAATAAACTAATAAATTTTTAATAAATACAGTAAACAAATTAATATAATTTTTTTATTTGTTACTAGTTAATTCCTTTTAAATAAAAAATCGTTTTAAGTTGCAAAGATGCAATTAGAAATTTAAGAAATAATCATTTTAAAATTTCAAAAATTTAGCATATTTTAATTCATTCATGCAAATGTCGAGAAATTTGTTAATATCAAACTTTTTTAAAAATGCAATATTAAATTGAATGATTTAATATTAAAATTAAAATAAAAAAGAATAAACATTCCCTTATAGTAATATTAAAAAATTAAGAGAATTTTATGACGTCAAATATCGTGTTAAGCTTATACATTGAGCATTTTTTATTTAAAATTTGTAATAGTAGCAGTTGAAGTAGTAGTAGTAATAGTAGCATTAGTAGAAGTAGTAGAAGTAGTAGCAGCAGCAGCAGCAGTAGTAGTAGAAGTAGTAGTAATAGTAGCATTAGTAGAAGTAGTAGAAGTGGTAGAAGTAGTAGCAGCAGCAGCAGTAGTAGTAGTAATAGTAGCATTAGTAGAAGTAGTAGAAGTAGTAGCAGCAACAGCAGCAGTAGTAGTAGAAGTAAATTTTACACTCTGTAATTTTCAGCACAAATGACACAAGAATTTAAAAAAACAAGAATTTAGCAATTTATTTGAATAACTTGAATATAATTTATTACAATAATAACACAAAGACTTATTGGCTTTATTGGTTAAATGCATTATATTTTCATTTAACTTATTAAATATGCAAATTATAGATATTCAAGGGTCATTATGGCTTATTTTATGCACAAAAAATAATATTCAAAAACCTTTTCTCCATGTACAGTTTGAAAACTACTAAAGTTCTTCCAAAGTTTATCTTTTCTACCAATTTGAAATGTCCCAGGAAAATGATTAACCTGTTGAGATTCAAGATGGCAAATTTAACACCTAAAAAGTATTTGTGACACTCAACACTCAATATTTTTATATATTCATTTTTTTTTTTTTAAACATCTTCGCTTCCAACAAGGCTGCAAGCAACCACTAATTAAAGTTGAAAGTTACTGGAAATATGAGTTGTTCATAAATATCTGAGAATAGTTTGATAATATACCTAGTGAATAGTATATCACCATATAATCAATATATTTATCATCTAAAAATGAAAGTTTCTACATTGCTGGAAACAATGATTACAAGATTTATTGATAATTTTGCAAAACTGATGCAACAGTAAACTTGCTCAAAATATTTTTTAATTCACACTAATAAATAACTAAAAAACCACTTATGAAGTTTGAATGATGATTAATTAAATAAGTTTGCATGACAGTTACTTTTGATATTTGCAATATTTACAAATGCAGAACTTAACAAACAGGACTAGGCGTGCAATTGCACTCCAATCTTGACCACTCGTGTAATTGTTTTGTTTTAAAAGCTTGACCACGGCTTTTTAGATAATTTAAAATGCACTGAAAAAAAAACCAACAAATTTTAAAAATTATAAGCAGGCTAAACTATAAAAAAAAGAAGTCTTAACAAAAAAAAAAATTAAAAAAGAAATTAAAACCAATAGCTCAAAAAAAAATCAACTCATAATTTTCAAACTCATAAAGTTTCAAACTATAATACTTAAAAAATTAAATTGAATTCTCTCTCTCTCTCTCTTTATATATATATATATATATATATATATATATATATATATATATATATATATATATATATATATATATATATATATATATATATATATATATATATATATATATATATATATATATATACATTTGCTTTTCTAGTGTGTAGTTTACATTAAAAGAATAGTTTTTACATTCTTTATTTTAACATAAATTAAATACTAAACATAAATTTTGTACATACTAAATTTATTTATAAAAGTACAATTTCCATTAAAAAAATTTAAGAATTCTCATCAATTATTTTTTTTAAAGTTGGCATAGCATCATATTTATTGGGGCTCTTTGACACACGTCAGTAATTATACGCGGGACTCGCGACAAAAATTCTGGTATGCAACCCTTAGAATTAGCAAAAGTGAGGTCGGCAATATTTTGCCCACCTGTTAGAGGTCGGCATCAGGTCTATGTAACAACTTGAGAAAAAATAAAGAAAACTTTATTTTAAATACCCTTTTATTACTACTTTTAAATCAAAAATGTCCAGCAAAAGAAAAAAAAAAGATGTTACATGCGCACAAAAAAGGAAATCACAAAAGTTGTAATAACAAAAGAAAAAAAACTTTTATTTATCATCGTGCAAGCGAAAGAATTTTTATTTAGACAAATTCTCATAACAAACAATAACAAAAATAATTACCTAATTTAAAAAAAATAAAACCAAAACAAAAAAATATTAGCTAAAAAATAGTATATGTTAAAACTTATTAGCTCCACTTTTGATATTTTAATTTTTTGTTTATTTGCTTTGTTACAATGATTAATTTTATCAAAAAAAAAAGAAAATATTTATTAATTAAAAAAGAAATTATTATTACAAACATCTTATAAAGAGTTTTTTTTTATAAATAAATAAAAAACTTCTATGGATAACTTTATTATTAATTTTCAAAATAATATTTCAAGGGAGTTGAGATACCTTTGTTATCAAGAATAAATATACTATAACACTATCAAATATTTATTTAACAACGAGGATTTATCCAAACTCCCTCGCTATATTATACTGAAAAATTATTAACAGAGTTATATCTGTAGAAGTTTAATTAATTATTACAAGTATTTATGCTTGAAGCAATATCTCTTTCAATGTCTTCATTTATATTTATAAGAAAAATAATAGTTTAGAAAAATAAAATTTTATAATAGCTACATCAGCTTTATATAATTAACAGATTGCGGAATATCAAAAAAGTAAAAACAGAAATTTTCTTATAATTTAGAAAAATATTTGATAAAAATGTTTATAAAGGGTATGTTAAACTTTTTTGTCGTGAGGCAAGTGAAAACGCAACGGTATATGAAAAAATATATAATGTAACTTAAACCTTGGTTTGAGTATTTGTTACCTAAATTGTAATTTGACAATTTACAAAACAAATATCAGATACTTTAGTCATTTTATGGAAAAATATTTCTCTAACAAACTTGCATTTGTAGAAACTTTACCTTCTTTATGGTCAGAATCTAAACAATTTATTAGGTCATGGGGTTATTCAAGCTTGCATAATTACTTCTCTAAGCCTGTGTAATAAATAGAGGGCCACCTGTACAATCCGCTAACACTCTTAGAAAGCCAATTTTTCTTTAATCGGATCTGGAACACAGTCGTTTATGGTAAGTTTCAACTTGTACTTGCATACTAATAGCCTTTGACGACTTTTATAGCCCTTTATATTTTTATATTTTTTTGCATGAAATGACATCCGGACCATATTTTAAAAATCTGGAAAATTGTTTGGGTAAAATATTCAGAAAAAATCAGGAATATGTTTCCTCTCAATTTTGCTTTTAGCTGAATTGTTTTTAACTTTTTTTCAAATTTTTCTAAGTTTGTATGAGTGATGAGTGAAAAACCTTAAAAAAGAAATATATTACAAAAATATATACTTAAACTTATATGCATGGAAATTGTTTTGGATATCCGGAAAGACTTAAAGTTGAGAAAAGTATCAGGAATTCCAGAAAAAAGATAATCCCTGATTATAAAACAGCAAGTTGTCGCAACAAAGTTTGACTTTAATTAAATGTTATTATAATTTCATTGTTTGCTATGATGCCATTTTGGTTGCATAAAAATTTTCATTTCGAGCTTTTGAATAAGCTTTTCTGAAAGATTGTTAATTAATAGATTTTTCTGAAAGCCCAAGATCAATGTAAATTGAACATGGGTTACATGTCACTCATTTTTAGAGTTGCCTGATTCTCATTGAAATAAGAGGTCTTAGGAAAGTCTGATAAAAAAAAAATTAGTATAATAAATTAAAATAAATGACATTTACAACTATATTTTAAATTAATAATTCAATCTTTTAATGTTTTATTTTAATGTTTTTATAAAATTAAGTAACATGTTTAATAGAGAAACAAATGCCATTCAATACATTTCAAAAAGTTTATATAATTATAAGAATTACAAAATTTCTTTTATCTATGTACTTACATTTTTATTCAAAAAAAAGAAACGTTACAAAAGATAAAAATTAATTCTTTTAGCACATATTTAAAATATCTGAAAAGCCATAAGCAAATTGTTGGAACAAATTATCTCCCGATGCATGTGTGTGTGTGTGTATACATATATATATCAACCCTCGGAATTAAGAAAAATGAGGTCAGGAATAATTTGCTGACCTCAATCTTTTAAAGGTCGGGATCAGGTCAGCAAAAAAAGTTTGATACAAAGGTCTTACCATAACACATAAAAACGAGGTCAGTAATTTTTTGAAAAAAACCAATAAAACCCTGGTAATCTGGATTTTATTGGGTTTATTTTGAAGATATTTTATAATTTTATGAACGATTATAACTTTAACATTACATTATTATACTATTACATTATTATACTATTACATTATTATACTATATTATTACTAACTATTAATATTAACTATTATAACCAACAATAACAGCTATCAGAGCAGGTTTACTAATATTTGAATCATTATTTGGAAATACATTACCACAACGTTTATTCAAATATTTTCAAAGATTGAGATTGAGTCACTTTTTTTATCTTTCGTGTTATTCACCTCCGAAGACTGAGAAGGCCACTACAGTCGAGAAGGCTACCTTATTGCGGTTACAACCCTCTCACAACTTTTTAACATAAACCCTTATAAACAAGACCACTGTGTGGAAAACAAGTTTGTTAACTTGAATTTCAAGTTTAAATTTGAAGTTGAATTGAAACTTCAGTTACATCCTCCCATTCTCCAGCCTTATTTTTCCCATTTCTCATTGACATTTTTAATTATAAAAAATATTATTTTTAAATCTAAAAAAAATCAATACATATAGATTTAACATGAAATTTTTTTTTCAATGTCAGTAAAATTTCATGTTAAATTATGTTTAGAAATCTTTTCAAAAAAATTTGGAAATTTCTGTACATTAATTATTGAATTTCTCTTAGTTATAAATTATTAAATAACAATATATAAAATATATTTTTTTAGTAAAGTTAAAGTAGAAAATTATACTAATTTTGAATAACCTTAAATTAAAAGAAAAAAAATATTAGCAGACACGAAATAAAAATAAAACCCAAAAAACAAACCACTGGGCTGGGTTTTTATCAACCCTGACTTGAGGACAAAAAATTAATGGGGATATATGTATAGTAAAATAGAAGTAACCATCATTAAAACCTTTTGAAATATGCAAATTGTTCGAAATTCAATAGACTTCATATGCTTGCCCCACAATCCCAGCCAATTGGGGTTTTCTATAAAAAGTACAATCTATTAGTACCAAATTAAATCAATATCAAAACTGAAAAATTTCAAAATACTTTTTATTTCACTACATTTTTATTTAAAATTATTCTTTAAATACTTTAAAAATTTAAAACAAACCTATTGTAAAACTATTCTTTTTTTATATAAAAAACATTGTCAATTATATAAAACTTACTTTTTGTCATTTTAAAACCAGTTCTTTTAACACAATCTCTAACAACTTTAGGTGTTATTTTACAAAACTTCCATTTCAAAAAGTCACAAACCTCTGCAGGAAAACAACCTACTAAAAAATTCTTTTCTTTTAAAATTAACCAAATAAAAGATTAAAAACACCATAATCTTCAGGCACATAATTTTTAGGTTATTATTAATACTTTTTATTAACTAATTCCTTATAAACAAACTTTTAATTAACATTTAATTAACTTTTAATTAACAAAATTTAATTAACTTTTAATTAACAAAACTAAACTACAAGGTGAACTACAAGGTTTACAGGTTTTTCAAACAACAAATATACAATATAATTATTTTTAAAAAAAGTTAAAAACAAGTATAAACAGATAAAAATTGACATTATAGTCAATTGCTATATTTCTTTTTTTTTAACTAAAAACAAAAACTTAGAACCAACTATAAAACCTTTTTCTTGATCAAGCATAAAATATAAAGTAGGTGCCACATTTGAAAATAAGCTTTTTAAGAGCGGAATCTTGCGTCTTTCTACATCAAGTTCATTTGCAGAATCTACCAATCTTGAATGCATAGCTTCAATGTGTATCTCTTGCAAAGATAAACTAGAAATATTTTCCAGTAAACTCATGTTTTCTAAAGAAACAATAAAATTAAAAATTCTAAAGAACTTCAAATAATACCTTTATTGTGTTGAATATATCAAACCTTTTTCAAAATATTTGTCATCCTCCATCCCAGAATAATCTTTTTCACATGCAAAATTATTTTTGCTATCATTCATTCCTGAATAACCTACAATATAATTGTTTAAATTTGGATTTGGTAATTATCAAAACCAGAATTAGGTCTTAGACATTCTCATTAACTGAATCAGCAATTCTTCTTTTGCAATGAAAAATGGATTTGGTTTATAAAAAGAAACAAAAGTGCAGAACTTTTAGAGGAAAATTAAATTCATCTAACTAAGAATAAATTTGGTAAAAAATAGAAAAAAACTTAATTTTTAAATTTAATTGATTTGCTTAAGCGGAAATAGAAGATGGTCATAATAGCCAGCTCTCTTATGACTATCTCCTGTTTATTGCGACTCTCCTTATTAAAGATTTTTTTTTATTTTAAATGATGCAACAACATAAAGGAAGTTTTTAACAGGTATTAGTTTTTTTAGTTTAATAAACTAACAAAAATTTTTAATGACTACATAAAAAAATATAAAATTTTAAAGAAATTAAAGAATTTTAAGAACTTGCAATAGTAAACTCATGGTAAATCACTTGACTTGAGGTTCAAAATTCCACCCTATTCCTCTGGAACTACCACACTAAACTTGTTGCTCCACGTAGTAGCCTTGTTTAAAGTTTGTTTCAGAATTTAAGATTGAAAGAGAGTTTCAAATAAAATAAAATTAAAAACAAACAAACAAAAAATGCACAAAAAGTCTCCTTAACTGTAGTAACTTTGAAGCCTAGAGGAGGGAAGAGCCTCTGGAGCCTTGGGGAGGTATTTTAATAAAAAATAAATTATCATTTTAAAAAAATTGAAGAAATAAGTAAACTTAAAATTTATACTTTAAGTTATATTATTAAAAAAAAATTTTTATATATATAAATCGGAATAGGGAAAAGATCTTAAAATTTATAGGAAACAATGTTAAGAAAAAGTGGTGATAATAAGAGTGAAACCAACAATTAAGAAATCATTATAAACTTATTAAATTTTATTAAGTATTATTAGTTTTTTTCTACATTTTATATTTGCACAAAGGGAAAATAAAAGCTTTCATTTTTTAAATTTTGTTTCATTAAAACTACAAATTTCACAATAAATTTTGCGAAAGATCAATAATTGATAAATGTTCATTAAAATGAGTGCCAAAAGAAAAGCAATTTCCACCACCACCAATAACAATAACTTTGTTATCATTTGTCAACATACTGCAGTGATTATGAAGCATAAGTGGGTATTCAGGACTGGAGATCTATAAACATTAAAAAAAATTTACTTTAACAGCAACTTGAAGTTTTAAAACATTTTTTTATTATTTTAATTTAAATTTTGATTCACATTTTAATTTTTAAACACAACTTTATATATATATAAAAAAAAAAACTTTTACTTACAGGTAACATCAGAGGTTGCCATACTTTTTTAGATAAATAAATAAGAATAATTGGTAGTTGATAATGCTCAGAGGGATCAACTCCACCTACAATAACTAGTAAATCATCAACAACATGTGATGTGTGTGAGTAGCTATTGAAACAAAAAAAACAAATTATAAACACATTTAAAAAAATTTTTTTCATTCTAAAATTTCCAAACAGATACCAGATATTGGTGACTCTAGGAACATTTCTAAGATCTGCCAGAGGAGGGAAGCGAACCACTACTTATTTTGTCTAACTATATAAACAACAGTTAGTTGCCACCTTTAAACAGATCTCAGATATTATTCAGAGCATCAATGGAAATTAATCATTAAGCCCTGCATAGAATAGGTGGGTTTTTCCAATGAAACCTTTAAGTGCTATGCCTCTGCATTACAACTGGTTGAAAAATTTTATTTTATTTATTGTTATCATTCTATGATGATGGCAATAAATATAAAAATCATTTTATTTTTTGTTGTTATTATAGAATTCCATTATTGTTATCATTATACAATAATAACAATAATAAAAACAAATTTTTTTAACAGTTAAAATGTAGTGGCAGAGCACTTAGAAAGTTTCATGAACAAAATCCACCTACTCCATAGAAAGAGAAACCCATTTTTAACTCAACCATTCAATTTAATTTACCATAGAAAAAAAAAAGAACCATGTTAAATTGAATCACACCATAGTTTCGCATTAATGTGATGGTTGCAAGTGCAGTCAGGAGGGAGGAAAAAAAATGAAAACCTCTGACACTACATATATATAATACATACTAAAGTGCATTTTATTATCTTTTTAAAAGAAAAACAGTTTTTTATTTCAGTAATATTAATCATACAATCACTAAGCTAAATTCTGGGATAGATCACATAAATCTGCTGATTTGTAAATATCCACATTTTTGTTTTTAGTTCAACCTTACTTTAAAACAACAAATTCTTACCGTGCAGGTAACTCTGGAACAAATTGAATTTCATCTATATAAATTTCTGATTCATCATCCTTTAATACATAGAAATTGTTTTTTTTTTAAAAAGAAACTAATATTAAATACAATATAATAAAATTTTGCTAAATAACAATTTAATAATTTAGTTCAAGAAACTAAAAAAACTCTTTAAAGGCTTTTTTTAGTTGTCCTTTTGGTTTTTCATTTTTTAAATTTACATTTATAGAAAAATTAATATATAAAAATATAAAATATCAAGTATTTGAAAAAAAAAAAAGTAAAAATATTAAATTAGTGTACACATGAAAAGTAGCCTGAGCAGTTGTTAAAGGAAAAACCAAAATTTCATAAACAACTAAAAAACTATTAAATAGTTAAAGTAAAATAAAAAAATAAATTTGATTGAGTGGAAGATAAATACAAATTTCATTACCTGCTTCACAACTATAGACATTTGAAAAGCTGCATAAGGACAAAAATATGAAAATATTTTAAACAGCTATGACATTTAAAGTAGAAATCTTTTCAAGCAGCAATGGCGCAGTGATTAGAGTTTTGGCTCAGAACCCAGAGGTTCCCAGAGGTTCGAGGTTCAAGGACCTATGCTCTAGCTCAACAAATGACTTGAAAAAACTTGAAAAAAAATTTTCAAGTTTTTTCTTTTGAACTAATCTGTTTACTCATATTTCCTAAAATCTGTAAAACATTTACATCAAAGAGTAATACAATTTAAGTAAGACTTTGTATTTGTGATTTTACCAAAGGATTTAAAATGATGTAAAAAACAACACAAAACCATACAGGTATTATATTGGAAGAAAAATAATTATTGGCACTAAAACTTATTTTAGTATTTTGGACGTTTTGTGGGAAAAAAAGCAAAATTTCCCCAAGCTTAGGTCTAAAATTATACTTACATATGTAACACCTAAAACATTTACACATGATATTTACACATAAAATATATATGTAACACAGAAGGAATTTATTATTTGGATAAAATGTATTATATTATTGCAACATGCACATTGTATAACGACATTAGACAATTTCTCAATGAAAGTTGTGGATTCAGTAAATAATGGTAAGACTTACAAAGAATTTAATAAGCAGACTGGAATCTGTTTTTGAGTAGTCGGCAACATTATGTAAAAACATAATTTGAATGGAACTACTGGTATTGCTGGAAGAGACTACAAAAAAGAAAAACATCTGCTGCCATTGATCAAAATATTACTTTACAAGTCAAGCAAAACAGATTAGAAGATGCTCAAAATATTGCCAACAAAGTTCAAAATTAACACAAAATAATGATTTCAGCTCTAACTATCCAAAATAGAATCCGAGAGCAACGATTTTACATTAGAGGCAAAAAAAACCTTATTTGACTCTTAGAAATATGAAATAAAGATTATTGTTTACAAAAAAATGTGGACATGCCAATTGAGTCTGGAAGATAATAATTTGGAGTGATTAATCTAAATCTAACCTGCCATGGTTGAAGCATGAGAGAAAATAACTCCATAAGAAGCGAAATCTCTGATGGAATCAATACCTCAATCTCTGCAAGCAGTTATTCTGCCAAATGGTGGCCTAACTAAATATAAAATTGACCTTTTTTGCTAAAATTCTTAAATTTTTCTTATTTGTGTCATTACTTTTTTGCAAGACAATTTTTGATAAATATAAGTACAGTTGATTTTTTTATGTCATTTGAGCTTATATTTGACAATTTTTGACAATGCCTTAATATTATGCAAATAATTGATAGTTTTTTCTTTTAAAAAATAAAAATTAACTATGATTTTTTTTTTAAATACACTTATCACATCAAAACAGATTTGCTAAACTTGCTAATCTATTTGACTCACTATTAGAATCATTTTTCACTCAAAAGTTTTTTTATATTTTAGAGTAAAAATTGCTAGTTTCTCTATATCTTGGAACAGCCTACGCAATTTTGCAGTTATGAAGATATTAAACATAAAAACTAAAAAAAAAATTTTGAAAAAATTGTTCTTTTTATTTGAATGATAAACATCTCTTTTTATCTCTCCATTTTTAAATCATTTAACCGAACATTAGAGTTTCTGAGCATTAAAAAACTTATTTTCTTAAAACTTAATTTCCTATTATTCCAGAGCACAAAAACTTTACGCTACACACATTATAGTCAAAAAATTATATAGAATATAATAGTTACAAATATTACCTGAATATGCAGAACATTTAAAGTATTTAGTGTTTTATTTTCATGATTTAATCCACCATACAACAATAATTTTTGTTTCCAAACCTCCATTGAATGAGAATGACGTGGTACTAACTCTTTCTTTAAAACTTCCTAAAATTATTATTAGAGTTATTATTTTAACATAATTTGATAAATTAACAAGATATTTTATATGTTCTTTTAAATAAGACTTTTCTAATTATGGAGAAGGCTTACACATATTTTTAATACTCATATTGTGGAGAAAGCTTACACATATTTTTAATACTCATATTATGGAGAAGGCTTACACATATTTTTAATACTCATATTATGGAGAAGGCTTACACATATTTTTAATACTCATATTATGGAGAAGGCTTACACATATTTTTAATACTCATATTATGGAGAAGGCTTACACATATTTTTAATACTCATATTGTTAATATTTGTTCTTGTTATTATATTTTATACTTTGTTATTATATTTTGTTGTTATTATATTTTATACTTATTGTTTTAGCTTAAAAATTATATAAAAATTTTATTTAAGAAAATACCTTTTTCCATTGGTACGTTTTACTATTGAAACATACTAAATCATTAAATGTATTGCCATTGGAACAAATACCACCAAATATATATATGTTGCCTTAAATAAATAATTCTATTAAAATAAGCATTAAATACTAGTTTTATTCAAACAGTTATTCACACAAACTTAAATGTTTTTATTTAAAAAAGTTGAATGAGCAAGAATTTAATGACATGCTTACAAATGATTATTTGTAACCAGTTATAACTCACATCAGATAAAAATAAAGAACACTTTATTTTAGATTCTGCTTGCAAAATTTGACAAATGAAATCTGAAAACTTGTATCAATAATATGAATAGAATTTAACTTTATATTAAAATATCAATGGTTTTCGTTATTTTTTGAAATAATGCAATGTAGCTTTTTTATCCACATGATAAGGGGTCTGGAAGTTTATTTAACTAGATTTCTGTATTAAATATAAAGTTGTTAATCTAAGCATAGTATGTTTTAAAAAATATAGCCTAAAAAAAATTGAGAGAGCCGAATTGTGTACTGTTAAAAACATTTTATAGTTATCTATTTATTTAAAGATTATTGCACTTGTCAGGCCCATAATCTATAAATAAAAAGGTTAATATTTTTATTGTTTTTGATTTACTATTGGGCAAAAAAAATTACTAATTACTTGCTTCATTCTCAAAACACCAATAACTAACTTCATTATAGTGTGTTCCCGTGGGTCAAGGACTTTTTAAATGTTGCCATTATTAGAGGACAAAAATGTAAAGAAACTGTTTGCGGTATTAATTTCAATACTATTTGTAATAGGTTTTTATTAGGTTTTAGTACTGATATTAATATATTAATATATTATTTAAATATTAATGTGGTATAATAATAAAGATTTTTTCTAAAATCAATATCAAGTTTATTTACTACATTTACTATAAAGAAATGTTGTGCTACAAAACATTAGATGTACCTTCCAAAAACATATATGATTACAAATCTTATACAAAGGCACATAGACACTTGCTTAATTCCAGATAACGAATTCAAAAACAATGAAGAAAAATTTCCAACTGTAACTTACATTGATTTATTAAATGATCAATTATTTTCATCAAGTTCTTAAACAGCTGAGAATATGAAGATCTATAAAGCATGGAAGTGTTTAAATAAGAAATAAAATTTTTAAGTGTTTTATTCTAAACATCTACATGATACCCAAATTAATTCATAGATTTTAGCAGAATTTAATATTCACACTGTAATTGCAAGGTAGACCTCGCTGAAGCATGTACACATATTGCTGCAGTTTTAATTTGGATTAATAAAATTGTTAAAATGTGAGAATCTAAAACAGTAGGTGATTACTCACCAGCAAAGTAGGTGTAAGTAACAGTAGGTGATTACTCACCAGCAAAGTTAATAACAAAACGTTTTTTCAATTAACTAAATAAATTAAAATTAAAGGCAGCTGTTATAGAAACAGTCCTTGAATCAGCTCATGAATACTCTACTATATAAGTACTTATATAAGTACCAGATGGTGTTGTTAAGTGTACTTTTTTTAAAAATATGCTTAGAAATTAAATTTCTATACAGTTATAGAAAAACCATTACAAGGTATGATTGAAAATTAAAAAAACTTGTTATTGTTAATTAGAAAAAAACAGTCAATTATCACTTTAAAGAGACCAAGGATAATACTACCAAGTACAAACTCAACTGAATATTAATGCTGCAAAAGTAATAAAAAAGCATGCTGAGAAAAAAAAACTTCATTAAAAGTTGAACAAAAATTTTGAGAGAGAAAAAGTTATTTAATATACATTTAAAAAAAAAGATTTAGATGAAATAATATTTTCTTCAATTTATCTTGTAAATATCTGTATAGTTTATTAGCATATTTTTAAATTATAGTTAATTATAGTTATTTAAATTCTTCTAAAGATGGACATAAGTTAACCAAAGCACATACTGAATGAACAACTTCTTCTTATGTTGTATGAAATTCTCAATCTTTAGTAAATAAAAAATCAACTGGTATCAACTCAAAGAGAACAAGATTTTTTGTCATATTTAACAATTTCAGGAAGTTTCAAAAAATCTAAATTTTTGAATGTTTTTATTTTTTTAGTTACTTTCGATATATAATTTATAACACCTATTATATATTACAATTAATATTTTATAAAGTTTATTGTGCAATAAAACATTACCCTAAAAATCTATTTAAAAATCTTAACTGTATATTTTTTATTATATCGGCTTTGTTTACATTTAAATCCTCTCATAACGGCAACGTTTCTTTAGTCAAGTGACCCACAGGAAAACTCTATAACAATTACCAATCACTTGTTTTATTATCACTGTCACCAATCACTTTGTTATTACAAAGATTATCGTTATCAAAATAATCTAGATCTTCATTATTACATATGGTTATTGCAGTAATCTAGATCTTCCTATATTTATGAACGATAATGTACTTGATGAGTTATCTACTCTTTATCTTCTAGGATTAACTCTTATTCTGATATTTCTTGGAAACCATATATCAAATCGATTGCAAAACTAGCATCTGCTAAGATTGCATCCGTTTATCGTGCTTGCCGCTTTCTTACTCTGAATTCTATTTTTTATCTCTATAAATCTCAAATCCGTCCTTGTATGGAATACTGTTGCCATATCTTGCAGCCAACCATTATCACACCGTCGTAAGGTTGCTTCTCTTTCTCTTTTCTACAAATACTATAATGGGCAATGCTCTCAACAGATAGGGTCTCTTGTGCCATCTACTAAAATTCATTTTCGTGTTGCCTGTCGTCTATTAAGTCTCATCTTTTTACTGTGACTATTTCTAAGTGCTCTAAAAACTCTTATTTGACTAGTTTTTTTCCTCGAACATCATTTCTTTGGAATTCACTTCCTTTATCTTGTTTTCTCAATTTATATAACTTGCAATATCTTAAGTCGCCTGTCAATCATTATTATGCTCTATAAAATTCATCTTTTCTCCTCCAGTATCTTTCAACTCTAATAGTGGTTGCTTGCAGCCTTGTTGGAAGTGAAGATGTTGAAAAAAAAAACATAAAAAAATATATCATACCAATTATATAAAATAGTAAAAAAATCCATGGGAACCTTAATAGAATATAATAATATATATATAATAATATTTTATAGACACCATATTTTTTCAAACATGTACACAGATTAATCTAAAAAAACAGGTCAAACTGAAAAAATATTTCAAGCTCTTAAATTAATGTCTTTCAGTTGGTGCTTGCGATTGGTACAACAAAAAAAATTAATATTAATACATTCAAAACATTGGTACTGTTACCAAGGTATTATGTGATATGGTTTAGAATTATCAGCTTTGAAATTTTAAAGTTTAAAACTCATAGAAGGTGTCATTCATTTTTTTTGTTTTTTAAAACTATAAATAAGTTTTTTAGTTATAAAAAAACATTTTTTTTTAAATATTTTTTTAACTTGTTTACACAATCTTAAACATAAAATATTTTTTTAACTTGTTTACACAATCTTAAACATAAAATATTTTTTTAACTTGTTTACACAATCTTAAACATAAAGTCAATATTAGTATTGCTATACATAACTATACATCATTTTTGTTTTTAAATTATTATTTTGTTATTAAAAACAATTATTTTTATTATGTTTCTACTAATTTATAATTTAACTTATTTATATCTATTTCTACTTATTTTTAATTATATTAGGTTTTTATTCAAAATGAGAGCTTATGATTGCCCTTAAGTGAAACATTAATAGTATATAAACAAATTTAGATGGTATACTGTTTGTGTAAAACTAAAGAAACTGTATAAAAGACAAACTACTAAAGGTTTCTTATTATGCTTGGTGGATATTTTGAGTAATAGAAATCATATAAAGTAAAAAAACAATAAGATTTTAATAAATCTGATGCAAAATCTGAAATAAAGCTAAGAAAAATGCTTAGTGTGTAACTCTCAAGAGGAAAACACTCACAGAAATGTGCTAATCCGTAATTTATATACCTTTTAAGTTTACAGCAGAATGTCTCCATCTACATTTTGGATTACTATTTTCAGAACTACAAGAACAATTTGAAAAAATTTGAATTGGTTTTAAGCTATCATTTTCTAACTTATACAATCCATATGAGCAACATGGTTTTACAGGAGATAAGCGACCACCGTAAACAAAGATACTTCCATCATCTAATAAAACCATAGTATGAAACATAAGTTTGATATCAGCTTTAACAAGACTGAAATCTGCACCATTATTTCTAACGACAAATGCACTAGATAACTTTTTGTGTCCGTTATCAAAATCAACACCAAATCCACCAGTAATAAGTCCAATGTCAGAGCTGATTTTGACACAAGCGTGGCCATATCGTTTAAAAAGAACAGATAATAGTGATAACCTTTCCACTGGAGCAACACAATTATTACTTTCCAAATTGTCACAGATTATCTGAGTTTTGGGAAAGGTTGATGTTGCAAAATTTAAACAAGAACCTAAAATAAAAAAATTTAAATCTAATTATTTAGAACATTTAAAAAGAAATAATTTTTTTATTATAAACATGTGCAAGTATAACATAATGATAAATAAATAAACAAATGATAAATAAATAACAAAATACTATTTTAACTAAAGAATAAAATTTAACTCATAATAAAGGAGTCAGCAATCTTTATTTATGTTGATCATGAAAATGTTTATATATAAATGTACATGCATATATATATAAATTATAACATTTATTTTGAATTTAAAAAATATACTTTAGGATGTATCAATATTTATGCAGCCTCAGCCAAAAACCCAACCCCCGCTATTTTTAACAAATCTATTAATTAATTATGACACAGCAAAAAAGAAATGCAATGATCTCAAAATATGCAAAGACTCTCACATGCTGATAAAGAAGAAAGACAATCAATTTGTCAGCTTGTAGAACAACAAAACTTGTGTGGTAATTTCAATAAAAAAAAAATATATGAGCAATAAAATTTCCTTTAAAAATTATTTGTTAGAAACATTATATTAAGAATTTACTTGAATTTTATAAACATTGTATTATTTTCACTTTGCATTACATAAAATTTGAAAAATTGTATATAAAGAAAAGGCTTAATGATGTTTTAACTGCTTCTACACAATTTGTTTAATAAAGGTTCTTTAAAATGGTATTCATGTTGGATTAAAAAAAAAGATATCCAAATAAAATCATGCAAGGGATCATCCATAAAGTATGTACGCTTGGAGGGGAAGAGGAGGTCTGCAAATGGCATATATGTGATGGGAGGGCAGTGGGTGAATTATAAAAGAAAAGGAGACACTAAATTAAAAAAATATAACAAAATGTTAGATAAATAGATTAAAAGCAAATATATTTTTAGGGAGGTGGAAAGTACTCAAAAAAGCGTATTGCAAAATGCGGGGCAGGGGGGGGGGGTAGAAAAAAAAAAGCGTACGTACTTTATGGATGACCCCCAACATCAATCCATCAGCCAAGAATAGAAGACATTCAACTAAAATTATGAGTATTTATGAGGTGCAGAGTGATTCCAAATGTTTAAATTATTATTATGATATGCTAAAACCTTTTCTATCTTTAACATAATATTGAACACTGGTAAATTATATAAATAATGAACAGTTTTGTTTACTCCAGTGTGGTCTGGTGTTGGTCTGGTTTAATATATATATATATATCTATATATATATATATATATATATATATATATATATATATATATATATATATATATATATATATATATATATATATATATATATATATATATATATATATATATATATATATATATATATATATATATATATATATATATATATATATATATATATATATATATATATATATATATATATATATATATATATATATATATATATATATATATATATATATATAGACAAAGTAGACAACAAGACAAACGTAGCCAAACTTTTCCTAAATTTAATCGATAAAAACTTCTCAAAATCTCATAAATTCCATAAGCTGTTTAATCGAAACAACCTGAAGGTTAGCTATAGCTGTCTTCCAAATATTCGCAACATCATCACTTCACATAACAATAAAATTTTATCAAATTCTTTAAACCTTAATGCTCCAACACGCAATTGCCGACAGATTAATTAAATAAATGTCCACTTAATGGAAAATGTTTAATTAAAATTGTCATCTATTTATGTAATGTTAAGACAAATCCGCAAGATGAAAGTAGATATTATATTGGGCTTACAGAAAAAACTTTTAAAGATCGCCTTTACAAGCACAATAATTCCTTTCATTATGAAAGTGGGTCAAACTCTACCGAACTTTCTAAATTTGTGTTGAGTGTTAAAAAGAAAGGTTTAAATCCTGTCCTTTCGTGGAAAATTTTAGACCAGGCTGAATCGTTTAAACCTGGTGGTAAGTCATGCAATTTATGCTTGATGGAAAAATATCATATAATTTCATCCCCATTGCCTTTACTATATAGGCAAAACGAACTTGCGTCTAAGTGTCGCCATGAAAACAAATATATGATGAATAACTTTAATGTCATCAAAGAAGACACTCCACTGTATTTTTAATATATTTTTTTTGTCGTTGTTTTTTTGAGATTTTTAACATCTGATGATTGCTATTTGTGTGAAACTCTGAGTAATGTTTTAAATAAATTGAGTGTTATAATTATTTAGTTTTTTACTATATATATATATATATATATATATATATATATATATATATATATATATATATATATATATATATATATATATATATGTTGTTTTTTTGAGATTTGTAACATGATATGATGATCGCTATTTGCATGAAACTCTAAGTATTGTTTTAAATAAATCGAGTGTTATAATTATTTAGTTTTTTATTATTATTATATATATATATATATATATATATATATATATATATATATATATATATATATATATATATATATATATGGGCATTTTTATTTTTAACTTACGTTACACCTGCAACAATTTTATCAAATGTTTGCTTATTTAAACTGTAAATTAAATTCTTAGCTATTTTGTATGAAAGCTGTTAGTCTAGCCAAAAGAGAGCGAACTTATTACTAAAAATGCCACTTAACTTACATTACACAGAAAACAAGGTAAAAATAATTGCTTTAACTTTTAAGTCCGATTTCTGCAAATCAGTAAAGTGGTTTCTGTTGGAAACTTTCACAAGATGTTGAGAATTCAGTTTAGGAGGGAGAGGTATATGAGAGAAGTTATATGTGATCATTTGTGACAAGAGGGAAGGGGTTAAAAATTGACAAATATAGGGTGATGTACTTTATGGATGACCCCCTTTTAATTGCATTTACAAACGATTTGTTTTACCAAAACAAAAATATTAACTAAATAGGAATTATGTAACGGCGTAATTAACTTTGTAAGCAACTTAAATTTAACAAAAAAGCACCAGAACTTTAGTAAATGCATGTAGTTTTAACTTACATCACACAAATTTAAAATAAAAATGTGCATTAACTAAGCATCGTTATTCAAAACTTTAAATGTAAAAATGTAACATTTAATATTCTTATGCATATGTTATTAAAAAGTTTTTTAACTAAATTTTAGAAAAAAACAAAACTTTATGGTTTTTTTAACTTACGTTACATGAAAATTGCAAAAGTTTCGTTATTTTCTAGAAGTATATATATTTTACTAAGTACAAAATCTGACCAACAACAATTTAAACATGTTCACGCTTCATTTTCACGCTAAATTAATTCAGATTATGCAAATAAATTCATGGTTATAATAACATTTTACAATGATACTCTTTTTATCGTGCGACAATAAGAAAAACCGTAACTTTCAGAAGCATAAAAATGACTTAAATTAACTTTAGTACAAAAGGTATATTTTAAATAAATTTTCTCGTGTCTATATCAATATTAATTTGCTAAAATTTGTCTTTTTCATTTTGCGCCAAGTATTTGCTAAAAAGGTTTGCTGACACCTTTTAAAGTAAAATATAAATAACATAAATAAAGTATACTTTAAAGGGAAAAAAACCTTGAAAACTAGAAACAAGTGCATAATGGGAACACTTTAAGTGCCATTCTTCATATTCATCAAATACATCAAGATTGCTCAAAGATAACTTTTCTTTAACATAATTTTCATAAAAAAAATTCATATCAAATCCAATAGCAACATCAAACCCAGCATTTAATAGTGCATCTTTATGCTTTGTAATTGTATCTAATACATCAATTCGTTTCAATGGTGATTGAAGTTTAGAAAAATGTTTAACCATAGTTTGACCAAACGCATCATGTGGGTATACCTGTTCATATATAGAAAATTGAGAATTTTTAAATTGAAGGTGAATCCATTTTATCAGTTCTTCAGATGCCTTATAGTCTACATAACTCAAAACACATTCTGAGAAGATCAGTGTTGGAATACTAAAATCTACATTGTTTTGCTCTAACACCATTTTTAACTTTGGCAAGTCAGTAAAATCACAAGGAAGAATAAAATAATCCTTGGAAACAATACAGTTGTTAACACAGGCCATATCTTCTAAAAGATTTTTCAACACATTAGCATTATTAATTAGAATGTGCTTATGATTAACTACTTCAGGAAAATCAACCTCGTAGTATCGACAATTTACTAGCAAATGTTTCCATTTTAGACGAAAAAAAGAACTATCAAAACCTGCACCAAGTGATATAATCTGTGAACTAACTTTCTGAGAAACATTTAATAAAAAGGTTCTTAATACATAGTCAATGGAGATAGCACGAATATAGTAGCCTCTGTGAATCAAAGGTGATCTTCGTTGAACTTTCTTAATAAAATACTGTAAAAATGGGTCTTCAAAATATCCAAACTGTGCCATTGATGCCTTACTAACAATGCTACTATCATTGGTCTCTTGAACTGAAACATTGTTGTTTTTGAAGTGTGTTTTTTTTAAAACCATGTTTGAGTGCAATTATTCAATAAAAACAATTTTTAGAATTTATTTTTAGAAAAGCTTCCTAAACACCATCTAATACCTATTCTGAGAAAAAAACATTAATAATGTTAAGGGTTTGATTATAACCAACTTTTTGTTATAAAATATTCTACATTTATGCATCCCTCAATTCATAAAAGCACATATGTCCCCTGATAATTGCATTATAAACAAAAAAATGAAAATAATTTGAATATTACAGAAATAATCTTATGACTAAAAAACTAAAAACTCTCTACTCAAAAGTCTCTCTTACAAAAACTCTCTTACAAAAACTCTCTCTTACAAAATTCATTTATAAAAATATTTGCTTCTTATAAAGATAACATACATATTTCTCATAAATATAAATTGTACATATATAAACTAATCTCTGCTGCCTGTGCACTGTTTAATAAAACAAACCTAACTGCAGTAAAAGAACCATTAGTGAATTTAAATTTAATTTGAAAATATTGTGATTGCCTTGACACATAATGAACCTTTGATTTGAACTTACACTGCTCTTTTTAAAAACAACTTCAGCTATCACCAATATAGCATTTATTACATCGATATAACAATGTATATGAAATGTATATAAAACAAATTAAGTAGAACCTTTAAAAATAAATAAAATGACACTCTTAAAAGAAAAAAAACATTCTTGAATTGAAAATAACACCTGTAAAAAAAAAAAAAAAAAAAATATATATATATAGTAAAAAGTAAAAAATAAGCTAATTAAGGCCAAATCAGTATATGGTAAAACACTACCAAATTAAAATGGAATGCCTAATAAAAATAGTGACACATTTAAATAAACTTTTTCCTGTCTAGTTTATTAAACTACCAGTCTACAAAAGAAAATATAAACATGTCTAAATTAAAAAAATATCAATAACAAATCACATTCAAAAAAATATTTTTTAAATGACTGATTTATAAACTTAATTTATAATTTATTGATGACTTTAGAAAAATAAATAACAATGTCCAGGTTTAAGATATCTGCATACATATATACAACTACCAACATTTCCAATAAAATTCTTTTAAATTTATTATTATAATATATATATATATATATATATATATATATATATATATATATATATATATATATATATATATATATATATATATGTATATATATATATATATATATATATATATATATATATATATATATATATATATATATATATATATATATATATATATATATATATATATATATATATATATATATATATATATATATATATATATACACACACACACACACACAGTATTGTGCAAATTAATTGCATCAAAATTAAAAAGAATAAAAATCCAAAAAATTTTAAATTTTCTTATTCTAATAAAATAAAAACTCATGCACTATTATTTTATGTGTCCTCCTCATGCTGCTATGACTTTCTGCACACAATTTGGCATGGAATCCAATAAACTTTTACAATTGTTTTGGATTTCTGCATCTTCAATCTAAATCTGAAGGATAGTGGTAAGCTTAGTTTTAGTTGTGCAGTCATGTTTTCGCAGTCTTTTTTTTTACAATTGCCTAGAGATTCTCAATTGGATTAAGATTTGGGGAGTTGCCAGGCCATTTAAGTGTTTTAATATTATTTTTTACCATGAATTTCTTGACTTTTTTGGATGTGTGGCATGTGGCTAAATCCTGCTGTAATATTCCGTTTCCATTTGAAAACATTTTTAACATCTCTGGAATTAAATGTGTTTGCAGAACCTCAATATAAGACCTCAATATAAGTGTCAGAGCTCATCATGCCAGTAACTGGGTAGAGTCTTCCTGGTCCAAAAGCAGAGAAACAACCTCAAAACATCTTCTTTTCTGGATGCTTGGCATATTGTTCAATGTGTCTGGGTCGTATAGGCTCACCATCAGAACGACAAACAAACTGTGACTGCTGGCCTTTCACTTCAAAATGCAATTCATCCAAAAATAAAAACTGCAATCAATAAATAAACAAGTTAACAGTTATCAAGTCTCTTCAACTAAATAGCTTCAATTTTTAAAAATAGTAGATTATATAAATATAATAAATAAAATTGCTGTAAATTTAGTAAACACATTTTTTCTTACCCTTCTCCATTGTTCTTTAATCCTGTTTTTGTATTGCTTTGCCCATAAGAAATGCTTCTTTTTTATGACATCTGTAAGTAATGGTTTTTTAAAAGGTTTTCTGGCAAACCTTTTAACAGCTATCAACCTCCTCCGCACAGTACTTGAGCAGACATGGATGTCATGCATAGCTAAACCATTCATTAGTTGGTCACTTATTTTTTTTTGGATTTTCGATACTCTCCAGCATCAGATATCAGTCATCTCTTTCTGTGGTCTTTCGTTTTTGACCACATTTTCCTTGTCTTAATAGTGATAAGCTGCCTGTTACAATGTAATGCTTCTTAACCCGGCTAACTGTAGATTGGTTTACAGAACATAATGTGGCTATTTCCCATTGAGATTTATCAGAATATTGAAGTTAAGTTAATATTTTAGATCTTTTTCTTGGTGTAGTGTTTATCTATGTAATAAATTAATACTAAATTTAAAAAATTTTTGAATAAAAAATTTTTTAGGAGTAACAATTTTAGCAATAACAATTAAACTAGTAATCTTTAAATAAAATGATTATTGTTTTTGGATGTTTTATAAAATTTCACTTCTTTTGAGACCCAACATGATATGCTTTTAAAGAACTTATTTTTACTAAGGGTCTTGAGCGACCCCTAAAAAAATTTTTTATTCAAAAATTTTTTAAATGTAGTATTAATTTATTACATAGAACACATTTAGGGGGTGCCATCAGACATATTCAAAAAATGTTGTTCAAACCACCCTAATATATCAATTGTCTATAATTAAAGAAACTCATTTATATTATATATATAATTACATTGGCAATACAACCTGTTAAGGAACTATTTTAGAAATAAAAATTTATATATAATTTGTTAATTTATCTATCCACAAAATATTATATTTGTAGCGATAAATAACCGGCGGGATTGAAAGCCCTAAGAAACTAATCCTAAAATAAAAAAAGTTCTAAGGAATATCTAAAGAAATATTTTACTCTAGCTTCTTTAGCAAAATTTTGGACCCTTAAAAATCTGGATTCATGAAGGAACTTCAAAACTCTGTATGATAATAGGTACAAAAATTTAGGAGTCCTAGAACTATTCATTTCATACATACTCCCATATAGCCATACAGATTGCATGCTGGGTTATAACAGTCAAAATATTTTTTCTAGTATGTATATATATTTATGTATATATATATATATATATATATATATATATATATATATATATATATATATATATATATATATATATATATATATATATATATATATATATATATATACATATATATATATATATACATATATATATATATATATATATATATATATATATATATATATATATATATATATATATATATATATATATATATATATAATATATCAGGGCTTATTCTTGGAAAAAAATTTGGGCAGGGGTACCCCTCAGTCCCAGAGAAATTTAGCGGAAAATCAGCGTTATATTTGCTGTAAAAAACATTAAAAAAAAAAAAGGTCCTCAAATTTTAATTTGGGCCAAATCAAATCTCATAGTTATTACAAAGCCTGCGGGTTAATCACACACTAAATTACAAGTTATATTACCTGCTACACAACTACTAAGATGCAGGCTACCTGCCCCTTACATAGCCCGCTATGTAACCTGCTGCCAAACTTCTACAATGCTTGCTGAATACCCGACCACTATGTATAAAAAATAATTTAGTTTAAAGTAAAATATAATGCAAAATAAAATGTAAAACATAATGTAAAAGATAGTGTAAAATATGATATTAAATACAATGTAAAATATAATGTAAAATCAGTAGTTATACACGCAATTTTATTTGACGTTTTTTGACGTCAAAATGAAATGGTACAAAAAACTGTTTAATGACATCAAAAAATGTCAAACAAAAGTAAAATGGCGCTTTGTTTTAATCATTTAAAACATTTTTTATTTATCTAAAACAATTATAACTTTTTCCTTCATACATTTTTTTTTTAAATTTTTTTTTGCCAAGATTACCCACCGATTGAATTAGAAAAAGTTTTTTTTTTTACTTTTTTGCTACACATTATAGTTTTCGAGTTTACCCCGCAAAAAGAAAATATCTACAGACAGACAAATAACCTCTATGTTTTTATGATAAGTATATAATAAATAATATTAACAAACATAAAAATAATGTATAAAATACTAAGGGTCTGTGTCTCATAAAAAATTTATTTCAATACCAATACCAAGACAATTCCATTATAGTCTTGAAATGTTTCAAGACTATAATGGAATTGTTTCAAAGTGGTCTTGTTACATAAAAAAAATTTCAAGAAAATCAAGACTTGACAAGACTTTTCAAGACCAAAAATTAAATCTTGAAATTGTTTTCTAAATTACAAGACTTCAAGTGCATTTTTTTTTTTTTAATTTGGAAAGGAATTAGTTTTTTTTTCAAAATATTTATTTATCATATTTTTTCACAAAAAAATAGAACTGTTTTCAGTATGTAAATGTTTAGTTTTAACATGAACTGATTAACATTCCATATCACTGATTAATGGTTGATGAATCAGTATTGACCCAGGGATGACATTATCTTCATATTTATGATATCACTTACTGTTATTTTGAAATAAAATACTGCGACAATTCAATTTTTGTGTTTAAATTTGGCTAGCTACGGAACGGAAATAGATGCAATGTTATTAAAAAAAGCATGAGCAAGTCTATTTAACTTATTTATTATATATTTATTTAGTTATTTAGGTTATTATATATTCTTGCTTAAATGTGCACGGAACTAAAACTCTAATGTTTAAAAACATAAGAACCACAAAAATAAATAATATAAAAGATAATTAACTTACATGTTATTATGTTATTTATTATAATTTTTTAATAAATAACATAATAACATGTAAGTTAATTATCCCCCCCCCCCCTCCAATTAGCATGACGTACTTTATTGATGACCCTTTAGTACAAGCTTAAATTTGTGAACTCATCTTCGAAATCTTTCAGGTTGATTAGTCTAGTCTTGATTTAAAAAATACCAAGAAAAGTCTTGTTATTTCTTGAGTTACTAGTTATTTTTTAAGGTTGGTCTTGATTCATTCAAGACTTTTCAAGACAAGACTGAAATGGTCTTGTCTCTTCTTGTCTTGGTATTGTCTTGTCTTGTCTTGCTAAAATGAGTTTAACAAGACTTTTTATTTCAAGACGCAGACCCTTATAAAATACTTTTAAAATTACTTTTTTAGCAAATTAATTTTTCTATTATTTAAAGTAATAAATATTTACAGAATCATTTATAAACAAAATAGTAAAATATTGTTTTAAACTAAAAATCAATTTCATTAAGAATACGACTGGTATGCAGATTTTGAGCTATGAATATAAGATTGCATGGCTGATTCAAGTAAACTGATTCTACGCTGTTCATCATCACGTGCACGTCTTAAATCTTCATCTTTTTTCTTAATAAATTCTTTCAGCTGTTGAATCTCTTTATCTTTAGATGATTGTAAATATTGCATATCAGACTGAAGTCCTTGCAGCTTATTTTCTAAATGGTTTATTTTTTCTTTGTTCTCAGCATTTAGTCTTTTTTCACTATCAATTAACAAATTTAAACGATTCACTTCACCTCTGTATTGTACATCCTTCAAGTTTAATATTTCTTGTTGCTGCTCATTCTGTGATTTTAGTGATTCAAGCTCCTTTTGACAACATTTTAGCTGATTTTCTAAATGTGTAGAGGTGGCACTTAATGTGCTTACTTTGTTTTGAAACTCATCTTTTGAAGTTATTAAACAATTTATACGATCTTCGTATTGTTTTTGTTTCAACACTTCTTCTTGGTTCCATTTTGTTTTTTGTTGTAACAAATCTTCTTCATGTTTCAATTTATCTGAAAGCATATGAGACTTTAAAAGAGCGATTTCTTCTTCAAGTCGTCTTTTTTCTTCTGAAACTCTTTTAAGCTTCTCATCAAAAGCTCTTTCTGTCTCAGAATGTCGAAAAATTTGATCCTCGATTTTTTTATTGTATTTCTCACAAACTTCAACTAACTCCTCATCACACTTTGATTTCATATTTAATGAACTTTTTTCGATAACTTTTTTTTCTTGATACATTTCGGTAATTTTGATTTCTAATTCTTTTATTTGAGATTTAAGTGAAATAATTTGCAAATCTTGATCACTCTGGATGGATTTTGAGTTTTTATTCTGCTGTTCGATTTGATCTTTAAGAAGACCTGTTTCAAGATTATATCGTGAATTTAAATTAGCAAAGTCTTTTTCATGCTGAATGATTTGAGCTTTTAGTTCATTTACAAGTTTTTCTGATTTTTCAAATTGCTTTTCAAACAAAGACTTATCTTCTTTCAGCTTGTCATTCTCATCTTTTAAACATTCAAGTGCATGCTTCATTTGCTCAAAATGTCCTTTTGTTGTTTCTGCAAAACTTTCATGCAAGTCTTTTTCTTGTTTCAGTTGTTCAGATAAAGCTAATACCTTTTTATGAAATTAAACAAAAAGATAAATAAGTTGTAATGAAATAATTATCATAACTACTTTAATAAGTAAAAATTTGAATTAAAGTTGTCAAAATACAAAACAAAAAATCATATAATAATAACATAATGTAACAACACAATTAAAAGTTTTTTGGAATTAATTTACATACTTAAAAAAATATTTTTCAAATTTATGTTTTATAATTATTTAAATGCATATTATGTAACTTTTAAATGCATATATATGTGTGTGTATGTATGTATATGTATATATATATATATAAATATATATATATATATACATATATATATACATATATATATATACACACATATATATATATACATATATATATATACATATATATATATACATATATATATATATATACATATATATATATATATACATATATATATATATATATAAATATATATATATATATATATATATATATATATATATATATATATATAAATGTTAATGTATATGTATAAATGTTATGTATATATATATATATATATATATATATATATATATATATATATATATATATATATATATATATACATATATATATATATATATATATATATATATATATATATATATATATATATATATATATATATATATATATATATATATAAATGTTAATGAAGAAAAAATAAGTTTTTCTATGGTACTTTAAGTCTCATGCCTATACTGCAATCATCAGTCATTGAATACCTTATGGGTCCTTATCGATTACCTTATGGGTCCTGTGATTAAAGTCAGATTTAAGGTAAACATTTTAAGATTGGTAAAGATTGGTATATTGGTAAAGATTTTAAGATTTGGATTGATAAAGATTTAAGGTAAAATTTTTGCATAAAAATTAATGGCGAGAGTGTAGTCAAGAAAATGAAGCAAATATAAAAGCAAGAAAGAAAGTCAAAGTCAATTCAGAAACCTAATATCTATATAGACATGTCAACAACAAGCAATGTCATTAGTAATACCAGAAATTTATTTTAAAATCTATTATCTTAGGTCTAAGACCTAGTAATCTAGTATCTTTGTTAAACATTTCCTATCATTTTCCAAATGACACAACCAAGTTTAATGTTTGTTACTTCACTACAATCTATTGTTTATATACAATGAAATAAAAACTTCCTGAGTCTCACATTAAACATACTTTTGATGCATGGTTCACAAATCATTTCAAATTTAATTGTTCCTGATGATGATATTGATGCTTTTGAAAACACTGAGATGTATGAAACAAATGCAGATTCTAAAACGGATAAAAAATGAGACAATGCTATGCTTATGCTGTAATAAAAAATGAGATGATATTATGCTTATGCTGTTATAAAATACAAATACAGTTGAAAATAAACAAAAAAAATTACTTTAATTAAAATAACTTTTATATACTTTTTTGCTTGCTATTTTTTTATACATTGTATTTTTTATTCATTTTTTTGTTGTTGTTAGAAAGATTTTGAACTGTATAAATAATAGTTAAAAATAAAAAACCCTAGAATGTGAACTCATTAGTATAAATAAAAAAATTTATCAGCCTTGACACATAAAAAAAAAAAAAATTAAAGCTTAAAATTTTGTAGAAACAATTAAAAAAAATTTTTTAATAATTTGGAAACACTCTTTTGAAAAGTGTGCAAAATTTCAGGCCAATCGAGACTTTATTAATTTTTGGCCATTTTGCTTATTGTTAGGCCCCAATAATAATCTTAAAAATTTTTCTAAAAATTAATTTATCACATTTAATAAAATAGAAATTACCTTATGGGTCCTGTGATTAAATTCAGATTTAAGGTAAACAACCTAAATAATTTATATTTGGAAGAAATTTTAAGAACTATTTGTAAACCAATAAAAGTTATTGGAATGGGGACAGGTTTTTTATAATAAATAGGAGGGGTGCACCCTCAGCGCCATACCCAGATGCAATAGTAAGCTATATACCAGTAAATTCTAACATTAATTAGTACACAAAGGAGAAAAAATACAATTTTTTTTTAACTTTTTCATTGACCATACATTGCATATACATATTCTGTAAGTAATTATATACAGAACAATGAGTTGACTTTATTAAAAGATATTTATAATTTAGATTAAATACTATCTTTTGAAACCAAAATACTTTTTATAAAAAATTATGTTCTGTTTTTTTGTAATATTATTTTTATAAAATGAACTTTATAATATTATTTAACCTCAATCAATTACCTCTAAAAAAAAAATTGCAAGATTTATAAATAACTAAAAAAAGTTCTTTTTATAAATCCATTTATGGAACGGATGTTAGAGGTAGGGGTGGTCTTAAAACCAAGATCAATTTTTTCAAAAAAGATAATTATTCCAAAAAAATATGCCATTCTACAGGTATGAAATTTGACAATTTTCTCAATACTGTGCAATATAACACTTGGTAAAGTACTGACCTTAATAAATTTTATATATTAGAAAAAAACTTTAAACTTTCTTATTATTGATCAATAAACATTTTTTAACAAAATTATCAAATATTATAAAAGTATTTTATAATATTTGATAATTTTAAAAATAATAAATAATAAAAAAAATTATAAGTATAATACAAAATAATAAAATTATATAAAATTATCATTTTAATTATTCTCAATGAAATTATTTAATAAGTATTTCTAATAAAAAATAACAATCTACTTTTCAAAATAATATAAAAATAATATATAAAAACATTATTTTTCTAAATGACAGTTTTGAAAAATATAACAGAAGCAATATATTGGGTATATACTAAATGTATATACCTAATCTAATATAAACTCTTATTCTTAATATATTTTTACGTAGTACAAAATTTATGCTGCTTTTATATTGTATTAATCTAGTTTAAAATGTGTAATTATAAATTAAAAACTACAAACTTCTTACCTGTTTTGCTTTTTCATGTTCAAGCTGTTTTATCTCATTGTGTAAAGACTTTGTTAGTGACTGATGTTGATAAAAAATTGAATGATAATCAATATTTCTCTGAACTGCAGTAGCAATAGCTTTTAAGGAGTCTGTTGGAATGTTATTACCTAAAATATATTAAAAAAAGATAACTGGTTAAAAGGTTAATTATTCTGTGTTTCAAGTTGTCTCACTTACAAAGCAAGTGCTTTGTAAGTGAGACAACTACACAACTATTTACATCATGAGTATATTTAATTTAGAACCAAAACAGTTGCACATAAAAACATTAGAATCAGAAAATTATTATGAGAAACCAGATGTGCCTCCTACACTTTTTTTAGAATATTTAATTCTCATTTCAAGTCTTATAAATCAAGATACTTGTATGTATTTTATCCAAAAGACCTCTAAATATTATCCAAATTTTATAAAATTTGGATAATATTTAAAGGTTCAGCAAGGTCCTTGAAATTATTAACTGTTAGTGTAAATAGAGCGCAATGCGTTAATTTTCATAAAAGGTTTATGAAGTTGCTATTCAACTTATCTTGGTGTGTTTAGTATCATTAAAAAGATCTCAATGAGTAGATACTACACATATGTTTTACATAAAAAATGTGTAATAACTAATACTCAGTTACAGAACTTTTTCCACATATTTACAGTGTTACTTGCTTTTCGAATAATATAAATGTCTACATATCTACAAGATTAACATGCCTGCAGTGTTTCTGTCAAGTTATTTTTGTGTTTTTCAACCACTTGCAGCAGATACTGCTTTTGTTCCTCATTCTTAGTAATTAATTCATTAAATGTCTGGATAAGCGTTACTCCTTGCTCTGCGCAATCATTGACACACACTAACTTCTTTACAACAGATTTTACTTGAATGATGCAACATTCGGCCAGGTTTCTATATCCACTCAAGGAAACTGTTGTCAATACTAGCAGTTTAAAAGAAGCTGCAAGACATTGATAGTTTTGATAAGCTGCTTGGCAATGATGTGAGTAGACACTTGCCACGAACTGTTTTCATTTTTCAGAACATGGTGAAGCGTCATTCTCGGCCTAGATACATCATCTTCAGTCCAATTGTCTGCAAAGCCACATCATCATATTCATTCAGTTGATGTATAAGCAAAATGTCATTGCTTGGCGCATCAATAGCAATTCTGCTAGTGAACCATGATTGGAGATATACACAGACAACAAATCTATTAAACCACTGGATTTGGCCCTGGAGTTCAAACATTGTTGCTCACTATACAGGTCTTTGATTTTCTGGATGATGTGTTGCTTCTGACAAACGGGTAGCTGCGACTTTGTCCAGAATGGCATTAATTTTCATGTTCTCGAGCAAGAGAAGATGTTATATGCAAAGGGAAAGACGAGTTTTGTAACTCAAATACCAAAAAATACTGTTTACTCCAACAACTTGTAAATATTTGGAAGTTTGCAGGTTTTAGAAATTATTTGATTTCTGAGAGAAGCATAGCGGAAAAGTTTAAATCTCTATATAGCAAATACAAAATTCTGTGCAACAGTAAAAGTTTTCAAATCAAAAAGCAAATTTCTGACAGCCACACGAATGAATTTTACAATATGATAGAGGAATTGTTTGACATCAGTGCAAAAGACTTTGAGAAGAAGTTGAGACACGATGAATCAATGCCTAGTGATATTTCTGCTATTAAAGAAGATTTGACCTTCTTAGATGATCAAAGGTATTTTTTTTCTAAATTTTAAAGATTTCACCAACTGAGATCAATTGAAAAAAAACATATGTACTTATTTTTCCTAAACATAAAGAATAATTTTTTGGAGAAATTTGGTTTTTTTATTTAAATTTATCTTATGCTAAGTGTTTTAACAACTTTTTGCACAGAACTAAGAGAAATGTGATCATATCTTCTAAAATTGGCAACGAGCTTGAAGCAAGGTTTCAGAGAAGGATCGGTAGATGCAAGAGAAAGGAAGAATACAAAGATCGAGTACAGAAGAACAACAATTCAATAACTCGTGATAACAAAGAGGAAATTGGTAAAAAAAGGCAATGGATACCATAATTTTTTTTCTAACAATGATATAGATTTCAATTTAGCAGATGAGGAACCTACAGAACCTAAAAAAACAAGAGCTGAATCACAATTAGGTAATATCAAAGTATACTTTGCTTAACACTTAAAAATATTCATTTCAAATTCTGATTAAATCAAAAGGGAGAATATAAACAATTTTTTCTAATAAAGTACGGGGATTTTAAGTAAAATCATTCAGTTTTTGAAGTAAATGTATAACTGAGTTAAAAATCTTTATATTAATTTAGATGCTGGAAGTGTAATTGTTGAGTCGGAAGTTTTTGTCCGGTTGCAGCATTCGAGATCAAACCCTTCTTATTGCAAGTGTAGTAAACTATTTAGGAGGAGATGTTAAACAATTAAAGTTAAGCAGAGAATCTGTCAGAAGGCGACGTTACAGATTTATAGAAGAGGAAGGAGGCCAGTTACGTAATGAATATATTGATTTAATGGCTAATAAGATGTTAGTTTTACATTTTAATGGTAAAATGTTAAAGCATATTGAGGAGAACACTAGACAGGCCACTACTACAGATAGACTATCGATATCTGTAACTAACCCAGAGTTTGAAACCAAAGATGATCTTTTACTTGGTGTTGTGCCAACTGAGAGTGGTAAGGGAATCAATATGGCTATAAGTATTATGAATCTCCTAGAATATTTTAAAATTTGTGACTATATTATAAGATTCTGTTCTGACACCATAGTAACACTGGATGGAAATTTTTTGGTAAAACATTTCTTTGGTTATTGTGTAGACACCATATTGCCGAGATAAACATTACTTGGGCTTTTAATGCAATTTCAAAGGAAACATCTAAAGCCCCAGCAAATAAGTTGCTAAAAGATTTTCAGCAGAAATGGATAACAGAGTTTTATCCAGCCAGTGGTGCTGTAGAAAAGTTCAAACGATTTCCTGAGCAAGACCTTATTGTTGGCAGTGACCTCTGCAAACTCTATTTGAAGGGTAAAAAGTTTGTAACTAAAGCACTAGAACATGAAATTTTCCCCAGGTATGTAACAATAATACTAAATATAACCATGCATACACTTTTTTTAAAGGATATTAAAAAAAAAAAACAATGTTTTAGGAATAATTATAAGCATCTTGTTGAATATTTGACATATTACATGAACGTTAAATCTATGAAATTAAATAAATTTTCACATCTATCAGTCTGGCACCTGTCATAATGCAAGGTTTATGGCCTATGCAATATACTTTTTAATGCTTGATATGACATCCACAGTCGTTAAATATCTGACTCCTGAAAAAAAACATATGTTCACAAGAGTAGCATTTATTGTTGCTATTTATTATGGGCATGCCTTTCTTAAATCAGGCAAAGCAGAGCATGCCGTTCTAAATGAGTTTAATGCATTTAAAATTGCTGAAACAATTAAAAGAGAATGGGATTATGAAGTTGGAAACTCACTTCATAAAAGCATGAGTAACAACATGGTATTTGTCTCCTAAAGTTGTCGTACTATCGCTAGGTGATCCTCATATTAAAGCAGATGCTAAGCGTTTATTCATTGAGAAGCTTTTAAAATTTCCAGTTCCTAAGATATCAGAGATTTCTGTAGAAGCTCCATCGGCTGTTATTGTTACCAGTGATAGTAGATTAGAGGACTTAATTACGAAAGAGAATTGGCTTTTTTTATACTCACAGATCAGACCGAATCTGTTAGAGAGTTTAAAACAAGTATAAAACCAAATATTGTATTTAATAAGCATTTTTTTTAATGAATAAACAAATAGCTGGTGCAAAAACCAAAAGCTTTCATAAGAAGCTGTTTAGAGGAGCAACTTGCATGGCTCGCCATGTTTGTTTTAGGAAAGCTCATCTCCACTCTTACACTTATTTTCATTTTTGTCCTATTTTTACTATTTATATATCATATTCATGAGATATGAATAGTAAAACATAGTACACAAATCACATCATAAGAGAAAGTTGTGACTTTGGTGTCTAGTATTTTTTTCTAATATAATTCACTCCTGACGAGGCTGCACTATTAAGTTAGGAGTAACTAGAAAACAAAAAATAAATTAATTATAGATTGTATGAGTCAGTAATTATAGATTGTATGAGTCATGAAAACATAAAAATAGTAGAGAGCTCCAATACAGAGATGAACAAGAGATTCATGAAGGTAGAAAATGGAATCAGGTGAATGATAATGAAATCAGGAGCACAATAAAAAAAAGCAAGCATAGCAGATGCTAACTTTGCAATTGAAATATATATATATATATATATATATATATATATATATATATATATATATATATATATATATATATATATATATATATATATATATATATACACACACACATATATACATCTAAGATATACATATCTGTAACAGAAAAGTGTTACGTATATTCATGTAACTTTACTCAATATCCATATTTACATCATTAAAAGTTAAATTACGACAGTTGCATATTTTAAAGTACCACATTTTTATTAAGTTTAATTTGAAACCAGGTTAAAAAATTATTTTAAAATTTTCATCTTTATAAAATATTTATAAAATATTTTAAAACTAAATGATATTGTTATATGTTAAAAAAAATTTCCTTATTTTAAAAAACTTATTTTAACTTATACCATTTATTTCCTAAAACATTTCTGATTCAAATGTAGCAGCCCTCATCTTAAGGAGGTGAAAAAAAGTAAAAACAAAAGGTAATTTTAGATTTAAAAAAATGGTTATTCTGCAGTTAAGCAGCAAGAATTCATTTAATTTTTTAGCTAAAATAAACTCTAAAAGAAATTAACTAGTAAATTATCAAAATTTTCACTACATTATTTCTCAAAGTAATTAAAAATAGAACTTAAATGACTATTAAAAGGAGCGCTTTATAAACATTTTATAAGCATTTTTTAAGCATTTATAAACGTTTTATAACGAATTAAAAAAATTTCAACAGAAAAGAACATAAAATACTAAGAAATAAATTATTTTATGCTGCTTAACTGCAGGATAATAAAAATATAATAACCTGCAAGTTGAAGATCTATAATATACTTGTTATGAGCAAGTGCAGATAAAAGTGATCGTCCACCTAAAACACCAACATTATTCCATCTTAAATCAAGAGCTGATAATGTTTTATTTCTTTTAAGTGCAGAAGCTAACTCATGACAGCCTTCATGAGAAATCTGATTATTACTTAAGTTTAGTATTCTTAATGATGTATTAATTGATAGCCCCTCTGCTATCTCATTAATACCTGTATGAAGCATTCCAAGCCCATTCCATTCTAGAGATAACTCTTCTAATGTTAATGACCTTTTAAGTAATTTTCCTATAAGACTTGCACTAACACTGCGAATATTGTTACCTTTAATGTCCAAAATTTTGATTACTTTATTAAATAAAAAAGAGTCAATTAGAATTTTTGAAGCTTCTTCTGATAAGAGACAATCTCCAAAGTAATACGCTGTAAAATACTGGTCACTTGCAATACACTTCGCAAGTATGCTGCAATCGCTCGGTGATAAATTGCTACCTGATAAATGCAGCACGTGGTTACCATCTGCTATATCTGTGGAATTTTTACTTAATCGTAGTGCATTTAATACCCCTTCATTTGGTTCCATTTTGTTTTCATTACATATTTGAAGATATTTTAGTATAAACGCATCCATACTTGTTAAGTCATAGCGAACTTAAAGAATTAAGCCAATTAATTACATTCCGAAAAAAAATTATTTGAAGATAAAAACATTCAATTTTATTAAATGTTTTTTTGTTTGTTTGTTAATTTTTATTAAATTAATAGGAAATAAACTTAAATATAAAAAGTACCTAATTTTACAGATACACGACATATAACACTTCTTAAAGAACAGAACAAAATATTTGATTTAACGTTGTTTTTATTTAACGTAATATTTATATAATAAAGTTTTACGCTGATTTGTTTGAGAAACGCGCCATATTATTTTTAAAATGGTCATAGGCCGGACGTAAAAGGACGTAAAATAGCGTTGTCAAAAGTAATTGTAGTTCAAAAGGTCGTCAGAGCGAAAAGTTTAAAAGCGAAAAGTTTAAGAGCGAAAAGTTTAAGAAATCGAGTATCGTGATAATTCAGCAACAACAACAACAACAACAATGTTATTATTGAGATAATTTTTTGTGATTTTGTTATTATTTCAATGTTATCCATCTAGCCGGCGTGATGTTACGCCAAATTGCGAAATAAATTAACCATCTTGAATGGAGGAAAAACAAATATCAAATAGCGTTACAAGTGTTTTTTATGACAAAAAGATGCCAAGGAGATATTGTGTTGTAGGTTGCACAAATAAGGGGCCATCCATAAAGTACGTACGCAGTAAAAGTACTGATTTTGAACCCCCTCCCCCTTGTACGCACTTGTACGCTTTCGACGACCCCCCCCCCCCCCTTGCGTACGTACGCATTATTTATTCCAAAATAAAGCCCCTCTTCCTGAATGCATAAATTTTTTTTTTTAGTTGTTAAGATGCTCTAAGAAGTCCTAATGGTCTTATCACAAAGTACCGCTTTGTGATAAGACAAGAAGAATATCATTTAAGTTAGCTCTCAGTTTCCAACTTCACCGATAACGTTTATTTGCTTCGATCGAACCCCCAACCCTTGGGTTACGAGTCCAATGCTCTAACCACTGCGCCACGGCTGCTATAAAACATTAAAAACCAAAAAATATCTAGTTATTGCGACATTTCTCTGTACTTAATTAAAAACCGGGAAAATAATAATAATAAAAAAAAAAAATAATATTATAAAAAAGGATTCTTGCGAGTATGTTATATTTTATATTTCCACAAATGGTGACTTAAATAAGTCAAACATATTATCAAATACAGGCATGAACTCAGCTTCCACACTTTTATCGACAACCTTCTCACTGACATCTTCACTTTTATTAATATATTTACTTTCACTTACACTCTCCTCACTATCTAATTCAATCGTTTTTTTTTTGTTTTTTATGTGCTTTTTTATGCCGTTTCATTGCAGCCTCACTTGGCCAGTATTTATTGCAGTTAAAGCAAACTCCGTTTGATAGCTTTTCTTTCATCGATGGGCAATACAGATCAAATGGTATTATATGTATTTTAATCCTTCTGTAGGTATATCATGTAGCAAAAGGCGATGTGTCAGTGGTGCAAATGTTAATTGGTTTGATACGCTTTTAAAATATGTAGACGGCTCTATCCAGTTTGTTTGAAATGGTGTGCAGCATGACTTGTCTTGGCATTTTACGATTTGAAGGCTATATCGCGATTGCTGACAATGTTTTTCTACCCATACAGGATAAGGAGTAGGTGGTTCATAGGCTTTTCCAACTGGTACAGCCTAGCAATTAACAGGATACCCATCAACGACTGTTTTCTCCCAAACTTGGGCTAAAACGGTAGCCGCTTTTTGAAAGTTCTCTAGCCCCAATTTTTGGTCAATTGTTTTTCCTGAAGAATCAAGGTGGTTGCCAAAATAATCATGAGGAAGAATTATTCCAGCCAAATCATGAGAAAGATGTGCCATTCTTCTTTCGACGGGGTTAAAGGCTGAAAGCCCAGCTGCATTTACACCATGAAGGGCATCTAAATCAAGCAAGCGGAAGAGATCAACAGCAGTTGCTAAGGTTTTAGGAAAGCGCGGTGCCTCATCCTGAGCTCCATCAGTCTCCATTAACATAATTGGTCTACGTTCAACCAACTTGGCTCTAAAAAGCTCTCTAACATCAAGAGCATGTGTAAAAGCATTTGATGTATCGTGTTTCCCACTTCTTATGCGTATGAAAGTGTCCCCACTGTAAGATACATTTCCAGTTTTGTTAATTTCGCATATGCCATACACTGATGGGATCAATTTGTGCTGTGGGCCAACGACAAAGTCGTGATCCATGAGTTTGACCTTGTATTCCATATGCATCAGCAATGGCGCCTGAAGGCTTGTTGCAGCAAGACCCAATGGAACCCTGGCTTTATCATCGTTGGAAATGAAAAGCACAGCTTTTGGTCCAAATAATTTGCAAACTTCAAACATGTCGTCAATTAATGACTTTGCAAACATTCTATCGTTGTTTTTTTTTTGCATTGAGTATTCTGGACGTAATAGCTTCACTGGAACCGTGTTGACATGTTTTTTTCCTTCAGATGTGTTTCCACGTCGTGGTAAAAGACAAAGGTACAAACCACTCCTACTCAAGGTAAAGCCTATTTTTTTCAACTCTGTCTGAAAGTCATCCAAAGTGGAGACGCTACGAAGGCAGTTTGTTCTTCGACGTTCGTCAGCTGCTGATGAGTTCTGCAAAATTTTTATAATTGCTGATAAAAGCTCTGGTTGATCAACTTCAAGACACGGTCGTCCAGGATGGTTTCGAATATTTCAATGTTTTTAAATATTTCAATGAATTCGAATGTTTTAAGGCACTTGACGCTTCAGGGTTGTTCTGACACACAGTTTCGATACTCTCTTTAAGTTTTTGTCTTCGTTTTCTTTGACGAGCCGATTCACTAATCAATCTGAAAACAAAATTTCTGAAATTCTTTGATTTCATTATAAAAACTTTTATACTTAAGGTTTTGCGAACTTTGCCTGATGTTGCAAAAGAAAAAGTACGCAAATTCTCATTTCAAACTAGAAATTATTATTGACAAAAAGATTATGAAAATTTCTGTCTGAAAAATGTTTTTTTGGCCAAGACGCTTTTCAATACGCACAATTAAGCGCTGTTTAATATATCTCTTGATATTTACTAGAAACCTGATAGTTAGACATTATAAAACGAAATGTTTAATAAAGAAATTATATACAATTAAATTATCTTACCTGTCCAATGTTGTATTTTCTTTTCTTATGCTTTCTTTCGCAGTGTTTATTTGTTTCTTTGATACGGTAGACAAACCAGAATCGCGTACGATTATCAAGGATGAACGTTGCGATTCAAGATCTGAGATTTTCGTTCGACTCCTAACTTGTTCCGTATTTTCTCTTTTCTTGTTATTGGATGTTAAATCTAAATTAAAAAATACAGAATAAATTAAACAAAATAATTATAAATTCTTGGCAGTTGATACTAATCGATTTATTTTTGATATAGAAAATAGGTCTAGTGGCTAATGATAAATAAGTTTATGTGACTGCTCTATAGTCGTACGATATAGTCTGATTTATAATTTGGTTGAACTCAATGTATAGAAAATGTTTTAAAATATTACAGAAATTAGCTTACCAAGTTTAATGCTTGCAGGCTCTATCGTAGTAGCATTTAGAGAACTTGGCGTTTCATTTGATGAAGACGGCATTGGATGAATATCTTCTTTTTTTTTGCTAGGTGGTGAAAAGACATTTCCCCAGAATGACATAATTGATCCTTTCGATTTTGTTGCTTTCACTTTTAATTCGTTTACTTTTTTTTCATACAAGGATTGATCATTTTTTACTACATTCCACAACTCCTGTGCGTGCTGATATTGCTCTTGTTTTTCAAGCGCTGAATACGCTTTTTTATACAACTCAATGAATTGAAGATATTTTTTCTCATTCTCTACAATTCCGTGCGGCATCTTGGTAATAATATATATATTTTTTTTCTTTCTAGTTTGGTGTTTTCAGTTTTTGAATAGAATGAAAAAGTTTTTATTGTTATCGTTTTGCTGTTAACTCAAATTAATTGATCCTGCTTGCATAATAAAAAGTATTGGTTTCTATCTGCATTAAAGTAACTATTTTTTACAATTATAGTCATCGTTTTTTTAAGAGAAAAGTATTTTTGCCTTAAAACCCTTTTTTAAATTCCTAAAATTCATTTAAAAGGGGGGCTTTAAATTCATTTAATGAACTAAAAACTCCAATTTTAAAAGCAATTTTATCATAATATTAGCTTATTTTTTATTATATTTAAAAATAAAAATGTTAAATTCATTTAAGCGAAACGAACCAAGTTGCGTAATTAAAAATAAAAAAGGTTTTATTTAACCTCTTTTTGGTTCTCATCTCGCTTCCGATCAAATTACATTGCAAAAAATAAAAAACATTCTTTGGAACAATTATCTCTCGATTTCTTTTTTCTTTTATTATTTATAAAGAGACATAAAAAAGAGTTGTGACCGAATTTAGAAAAAGAAAATTTAATACTGATTTTTATAGGAAAGATAGTCAAACCGCGTACGTACTCACTGTCTTTAACACCCCACCCACCCCTTGTCGCATTCGTACGCTTTTTGGTAACCCCCCTCCCCTCATACCTGCGTACGTACTTTATGGATAGCCCCTAATTGTAAAAAAAATAAAGAACTGAAATTTTATCGCATTCCTAAGGTTCCTGAAATTTTATCGCATTGAACTGAAATTTTAACGCATTTCTAAACGGTTAGAAGAAAATGGTTAAATGCGATAAATCGTCCTACAGATAGCACTTTGTCGAGCAAACTGTGGTCTCCTAAATCTTCGAATGTTTATGTTTGTTCAGCACACTTTATTACTGGTAAACAGCATTTCCTAAACTTTTTATTTTATACGCTAAGTTAATTTCAATAAATACAACTTGTTTAAAAATTTTAGGTAAAAGAGAACTCTTTGAAAAACATCCGGACTCAGTTCCTTCAGTTTTTAATACTGCAACAATAAGTTCTCCTCAAAGAAATGTCAATAATAGCATAATTAACCGAGTCAATAGGAGGATAAATAGACAAAGTAAATAATATTGTCTGCTCCGAGTCACTTTTTTTAATTACTTTGACATTGTTGAACTTTTCAATTTTTTTTCAGAAATAAGTGTTTCTGCATGCAAAAAATTAAAACTATTTGCTCAATCAATAAGTGACGAAGTTGATTTTGTTATCGAAAAAAAGAGGATAATTAATGAAAGTAAGTGAAAAAATGAATTATTTAATTTAGTTATTTATGATTTAAATTGTTATATATAAACAATAATGACATTCATTGTCATTTATAATAGAGGTTGTAAAGGTTTTAAAACAACTCCAGTAAATTTTCATAAAATAAAGAAATTTATTTTTTATTTAGCAGAAAATGATATCCAAGTTAGTACTGAAGGGTGTTTGCAACAATCTGATTTCATTGCTCTTGTATGTTCCAAAAATGTTTTAGAACAATCTTCCGATTGAATCGATGTATACAAAAAACGTTCTAAGTCATAAAAAAATTATTTTTTTGGAGAACGAGAAAAAACTTATTAAATCCAAAATTATTACTTTAATAAATTCAAATAAAAAAATCTGGGTGCTTTTTGACATCTTTAAATATTAGATTTGTTAAAATATATATCAAAATTTGTGATATATATATATATATATTTTTTTTTTTTGTGATATATACATAGTTAAAGTTGTCTGACTTAAAAATAGTTTTTATGACTTGAAACGTTTTTGTATACATCGATTCAATTATAGTCATGGTATTAATTAATTTTTATTTAATTTTTTTTTTCTTTTTGCATTTTAGATTGTTGTATAGTTTTTTGAAATATAATTTTTCAGACATTATATAGAAGGTATTGATTATTTAAAAGTTAATTAAACACAATATAAGTATACAAAATATTTTATGTATTTTTTTCTATTTTAAAGAAAAGAGTAAACATAGATATTCAGCAAAGTTCAACTAATAGTCTTTTGAATTCGGAAATAAGTTTAATTGAGAAATCTGAAATTTACATTGGAAGGCATGTGACAACTTCGGAAAGACAACAGTTATATATTGAAATAAATAACCTTCGATTAGAAAGAGATTTATGTCAAAGTGGATGTCAATAAATGATGGTAACTGCAGTTTAGGAATAAATAAAATTCGAGCCCATCCTGATAAGTGCAATATGCTTACTGGAGTTAGTCTTTCAGTATTAAAAAAGCTGTTGTGTTTCCTATGCAAAGGAGCTCAAGAAAATTTGTTAAAAAAATTGGGTTCGGCAGATCAAATTGTTTTCTGCTTAGTAAAGTTAAGGCACAACATTTGCTTTGACATGTTATCATTTATGTTTGACTTTAAAAAAACTACTGCATTGGATAACTTTTGGAAATGGATTGACATTATGTATGTAAAATTAAAATTTTTAATAAAAATGCAAGATCGAGATCCTTGGGGAACCTTGGGGAAGGAATTGTGTTCAATAAAGATATTTCATCCTAATTTTTCTTAAAACGGCTATTTTCATAGACACATATCTCAATAAAAGCATTATTTGACGTAGAGAATTGTTTACATTAAATAAGCAAGGCCGTTGTGAAGGGAGGGGGTAGGGCATGCGGTGTGTTGTTAGGGATTATCTTTTTCCGGATATTTCCGGAATTCCGGATATTTTCTCAACTTTTAGTTGTTCCGCATATCCAAAACGTTTTCCGTACATTCAAGTTTAGGCATATATTTTTGCAATATATTACTTTTTTTAAGCTTTTTCACTTAACGCTCCCACAAAACTAAGAAATTGTTTGAAAAAAAATTAGAAATAACTCGGCTAAAAGCAAAAGAAAAAATATATTTCAGATTTTTTCCGGATATTTTACCCAAACAATTTTCCGGATTTTTAAAATATGGTGTGGATGATCTATGTGTGTTTGGGCCCGGACTGGTTTAAAGACCCATAAAAAAGAGGGAGCAAAAAAAAATAAGAACAAAACAATTGGTCTTCTGGTATTACATGGTACGTATTCTTATCCCGCATATAGATTAGTCCGGACGATCTATGCGGAAGGAGGATTTTACTTGCATTTCTTAACGATTTTTCCAATTTTAATTTTTTAAATATTTTTTTACGGAAAATAGGTTTGTAGTTCGTAATTAAAAATGGACTACGCATAGTTTAGCTCCAGCCTTAGAAGATAACAAATAGGTTAGTCTGAAAACGAGCTTTTCAGACTAACCTATTGAAACTTTTTTTGGGTAAATAAAATTGCGACATTTATGTTATGAATTTAAACATGCCCTGAGTCAAATTTGTTTAATTGTTTTTATTTAATTATCGTTTAAAATAAGCTTTACAGCGTTTTTTACAAAATATAAGTATAAAGGCAAAAAAATATCGACCGGAGCCAAAATAAAGTATAAAAGTAAATTTATTATTAAATGTAAAACTGCAAATTAGATTGTCTAATTTGCAGTTTTACATTTCTAGGTATGGTAAAATATTGGTCATACCAATAAGCTATCTGCTTTCAATATAGTCTTAGCATAGCATTAAATATTTTTAGGTAGTTGAATCCGCTAAAAAAGTATAAAAATTTTTTGAAAATATTTCCGAACGGTTTCGTCAAAAATGCAATAACCTGTTAACACGATTTTTCAATAAATTATTCGGTTCGTACAATTTCAGTAAAGGTGAACTTCAAGATTACACAGTTTTACGAAGCTTTATGTTTTAGAGAAGATTTTACTCTCATTTTACATCTCACACTTAACATTTACAGGGTGGATGCTCGAAATCTGGACAATTTTAAATTTGCCGACATTTTTTTGTTTTTAAATTCTATGTTGCAAAATTCAAACATTAATCAAAACAATCATTGTACTTTCGGGAAAAAAAATAAAAATTGCAAATTTAGCACATCATGTCAAAGGAATATGACCGTAGAGTTGCAGTGGTTGAGTCCCTCCGCGCCGGGCACTCTGTCCCAGAGATTATAAAATGGTTTGGCTCCCCAAAAAGCACAGTTAATGATATTGCAAAGAGGTTTAATGATGGTGCAGAGTCTGTAGAACGCAAAGAAAAGACTGCTCACAAACCAATCAGGAATAAGGCCTTCATCAGCAGAGTACAGAAGTCGATCAAGAAAAACCCCAGCACCTCCATCAGGAAACCGAGCAAAGATATGAATGTGTCTCATCACACAATGAGAAGAGTGATCTGTGATAACCTTAGGTACAAGTCCTATGTCCTGAATGTCAGGCAGATGCTGTCTGCTTCAATGAAGGAGAAGAGAGTGGCTAAGTGTTCCGTTTTTTTAGCATCAATAAAACATGAAGCTGCCGGTAAACTTCGTTTTTTCAGCGATGAGAAAATTTTTACTGTGGATGCCAAAGTGAACAGAAGAAATGACAGATGGTTGGCTCAAGACCCAGAAGATGTCCCAGTGATTGGTCAGACAAAATTTCCAGCCTCTGTCCATGTCTTTATGTCTGTTTCCAGCAAAGGCCATGTCATGCCACCACACTTCTTCCTGAAGGGCCAAAATGTCAACAAAGAAGTCTACTTGGACCTTCTGATTAAGGTGGTGAAACCTTGGATGGACAAGTGTTCCAATGGTAGGTCATATGTGTTTTAGCAAGACTCAGCTCCTGCTCATACCTCCAATTTGGTACAGGGTTGGCTTGAAGAGAATCTCCCTATGTTCTGGTCGAAGCACTTTTGGCCTCCAAACTCACCAGATCTCAATCCATTGGACTATTATGTCTGGGGCACATTGGAACGTGAGACCAATAAATCAAGTCACAACACTGTTGAATCTCTAAAGCGAGCAATTACTACTGCAGCTGCCAACATGTTGGCCGATGAGGTGAAGCACGCCTGCTCCAGGTTCAGGAAGCGTATCGAGCAAGTCATTGAAGCCAAAGGCAGCTGGATTGAGTGAAATGAAAGGTCTTATATGTGTACATTACTGTTTAGAATTTCAGAAATATAGCTTTGAAACTAATACTTTTATTGTAATTTTTATTTTGTGTCAAAAAAGTCCGCATTTCGAGCATCCACCTTGTAGTTTGTCTAAAATAGATAAAAATCAGTTTGAAAAAATAAAAAAGTTGCGGAGAAATATAAACATAAAATACGGTAAAGTCTTGTTTTAGCGTAAAATACTGTTTAAAACAAAGAAAAAACATGAAATGACAATTTTATAAAAGGAAAACGCTTAACCTAAAGTAAAAATATCTTCGTATTAGTAACACCGGAAAAATTGTATCAGTATCAACTTCTTTCTATCGATCAGATAATTAAACTCTTATACTGCATATTCTCCGCAATCTCAAAGATAATTAATCGAGATAATTAAAGCTAAACTGTAATAGTTTTTTCGATATTGAACCATATGCCTTTATGTTTTTAAAAATATGTGGCTATGAAAATAGCCGTTATTCTAAAATTTGATAATCGTTGTTTCAGCAAAATGATGCGTTTTTCATTTCATCTCTCAGCATTCGCACTGCTCCATTACTATGTTAGTTTCTAAAAAAATATTTAAAAAATGAAATAGTAAAAAAGTTTTTTTGCTTGCTAAAACTATAAAAAATATTTATTACTTTTTCATTTGCAGACTTTTTCTTGTACTTACAGCTATTGCAATTTCATACATTTGATCTTGGCACTGATTTTAAAGATATACATTTAAGATGAAACCAGTTATCACATAAATCACAGCCTACCATTGTATCGTCATTTTCTGACCTTTTAGATTTACAAATACAAAACACATTATCATCTTCATTGATAGTTTCATTTGATATTAAGGTGGGAAACTTCACTCCTGTTCAATTTCTCTTGTTACTAATTCCCTCAAAATAAACACATGCCCACAACAAGTGCAATAAACAGAAGCATCAGGAGATGCTGCATACCATGGTTTTTCATAGTCTATACAAAGTCCTAATTTTTCAAGTTTTAAATTTTGATGGAGAACAATCTAAGAAAGTGGCACAGATTTATGAGATTTATTGTAGTCTGAATAAATTTGTGCATATAAAGTCAATGCATTTTTCTCATTTTCTCGCCCTTAAACTATCGGAGGACTTTTTATTATCATATTCTTTTCAGAACAAATATTTAAAATTAATGATTTAGGTGGTGTTTCAACTCTAGCATGATAAACTTGATACAAAGTAGAACCAGTTATTCGGCATACTTGTACCTGATACCAAGAATCACACAATGATTGATTTCGAGTTGCTTCTTCAACATAGACGATGTCATCAGAATTGATTTTAAAACTTTTTTTCTCATCATAATAGGAACTTAACTGCTCTTTATCTAGAGATTTATAGTTTTCAATGAAAAAATTTCTAAGAGATAGTGGCAATTTTGCCACAACAGTAGATTCTAGGTGAATAAACTCATCATCGTAATCTTTGAACAAATGAAGAGCAGCTGTTTTGGGCTGTACACTTTGCAAATCTGACAAAAACTCATTTTTTTCAGAATTGGTTGGGGAAACAGGCATTTTCCTCATTTTTTTTCTCTTAAGTTTTTCCTTAGCAGAATCAGAATATAAATTGATAGATGAAACTGGGGAACCAACAATATTTTAAATAAATGTTTGATTCCATTGACATGGTAAATCAGTTGGTGTGGACAATGTCATTCCAATGCAAACAGCAGCTTCAATTTTGTATAACATTGCAGCTACATGTGAGCATGCTTCACCAAGGCTGTTAAAAAAACTAATTATAGATGTAAATAAAACATGTTTGAACAATATCATCGCATTAAAGTAATTTAAAAAAAAAAGGTTCACAAAACAAGAGTTTTTAAGTGTTAAATTATCATACTCAAATGCTCAACAGACACTTACCCAGCCATACAATTACAGTGAGCAGTCACTACATTACCAAGTAAATCAAGAACTATCCAAGGCTTATGATTAGGAGATGTGGTTCTATATGAAGTTCGAACATCACATTTTAAGATCATGATATCTTGACTTATTTTCATGTGAACAACAGTTTGTACTCAACCTTCTTGATAGTACTTCGAAGCCTCTAATTACTTGTAGTTTTCCATAGCTTCTGGAGATAAGATGCCTAAACAATATTGAAACTTAAAAATAAGTGTAAGCAAACATAAATATTCACAAAGCAAAAACAAATATTCACAAAACAAACATAAATATTTACAACATCAGCCAATCACACTAATAGATATTGGAATTAAATTGGCTTTTAAACAATTATTTAAAAATATTCCTTACATGGAGTCTTAATCAGGTAATGATAAAGATTATGATAACTTAAAGAAGGCCATTGACTCGGATTTTCAGTCCAATAATCGGCTGAATACTTATATGGACACTTGTTTAACCCTAAAATAAAAATACTATGTTTTATCTTACTTATTTTTTTAACAAAAATGGTTTAAAAAAGTAAATTAACAGAAAAGCTAATCCCCTAAAAGACTTATTTTTTGCAGATATCTTTCTGCTGCTTCTTTTGATAAACTTTCAAAATAATTGAAAGACATAATAACTTTACGAGCGCTTTCTTATCTCTACGTATAACATAATAATTTGCTTTCCCTCATTTCAATATGGTTACTTTTATTGCACAATTAAGTCACCTGATTCCGACTAGATGGATATTATAGATTATTTGGCGTTTGAATTTTTTTTTTTTTAAATTGTTTGTATTATTATTTATTATTTTTGGTATTCTTGAAGAGAGTTATAGTTACAGTTAGAGTTTATTAGATTAAATAAATAAAAAAAACTTATTGTATATAGTTTAGAATTTTTTATTTATTTGGTAATTTAGCTGAGAGTAATAGTTACGGTGCGACAAAAAGGTATAACATCTTCCATAAAAATTATTTTTGCACTACAAGTTATATGATAAAAAATAGACTTGCATAATTTCTTATTGATATAATTTTGTTTTAATTTCTTTTTTGATATTTATACATTACATTTAAAGCAAAAGATTGTTTCTTTGTTTAAATAAAAATTATTCATAAATTTAAAAAGATGCAAATTAATAATGTGCTTTTATTTTAATTAGGTATAGTGAGGCTGTTTACCCTTGATGCTTTTAGAAATGATTAGATAGTTAAACCTCAAGAATTGATGTTTAAATTTTTAGTCATAAACTAAAAGCCAGGGCAAATATATCAACACAACATATTTAAAAAAGAGACATGTGAAGGTTAGTTTTTAATATAAATTATTATCTAGTAGATAATAATATCTACAAATATTCCTATTTATGTAAGTTAAGGCAAACTTTTATCAGTTTATGTTTATCAAGTTGATCACTTATGCTTATGCTTATGATCTGTTATAAGAAATAATGTTCTCTTTATAAAATTATTTTTAAACTAATGTATGCACTGACTATTATAGTCCTAAAGTTAATATTTTCTCTTGCTATTTGATATATTTGCAGATTGGTTGGGTTACATACAGTGGAGAAAATAGAATTAGCCTCGCCATGTACTGATCCAATGATTTGTAAACTCATATTAGACAAGCTTGGAATGAAATACCTATAAAAAGTATCCAAAATCAAAATCTAGTATTTGTCAAGTCGCATATTTGAAGTCATTAAAAAATCAGGAAGCAATACTAAATATTAAATGAGCAAAAAAACAAAATATTTTCTGTATTTTCTTGTATATAACGTAAATGAGGCTAATTCTATTTTCTCCACAACTTGAATACTTTTAATTTTTTTTCCATTTGTAATTAATTAAACATACCAATTTATAAACTTTTTAGTTGTAGTATAAGATAATGAGAAATAAAGTAGACTTAATAATTGTTTCACTGCCATTTTTGTTAAATTAAAACAAAAAATAAAGGTGAGGCTAACTCTATTATCTCCACTGTATTGTTCTTTGCTGATTTTTTACAAAAATATTGTAGATGTATGTTTTTGAAATTCTATGTCTTTTTAAGGATAGTTTTTGGGTAAATGTTGATAGATGTTAATTTTCTTAAGTAAATCTGCTTTATTTTGCGTTTAGTTTTGAGATTCCTTGCACTCAGTAATAATGCGCTTTGAATATGCAATATGGTTTTTTGAGTCTTTTTATTTAGGTGAATGAGCTAAAGCACTGTCATTATTGGTCTGTGTTTATTTCTACATTTAAGCCAATTTTTATGTAAAGAATAAGACGTTAAAAAACTAGTTGATATTTTAATTCAAATGATGTTTAATAAATTATTCTTGTTCAGAACAGAAGTGTCAAAACTTATTATATTGTATTAAAACTTCTAAACTTATGAACCTTTTTTTAAATTAGCTTTATACAAAAAAATATATAGAACGTAAAAACAAAAAAGTGTTTACAATAAACAACCCTTGAAGTATAAATGCCAAATTAGTAGTGTACGAAGATCTTTTGCTTATAACAATTGTGCTAAAATTCAGCCTTTGAATATATTGTCAACTTAAGATATAATTTTAAATTTATAAGCATACATCAATGCAAACATCTCTATAAATATCTATAAATATATTATCTCTATAAATCCTAAATCCATCCTTGTATGGAACACTTTCGCCATATCTTGGGCAGATCTTCTAGTGATGCCTTTTCTCTTTTAGACGAGGTGCAAAAATAAATTGTTTTTGCACCTTGACCTGCTCTTGCAGCAAACAAGGAGCTGCTCTTGCAGCCAACCTCCAACCATTATAACATTATCGTAATGTTGCTTCTCTTTCTATTTTTTATAAATACTACAATGGACACTGCTCTAAAGAGCTAGCGTCTCTTGTGCCATCTACTAAAATTCATTCTTGTGTTACTCATCATTCAATAAAGTCTAATTGTTTTACTTGCCTCATCTTGTTTTCCTGATTCATATAATTCACAATCTATTAATTTTTCTGTTATTCTTTATCTTGCTCTATAAATTTCATCTTTTCTGTAATAGTAGTTACTTCAGCCTTGTTGGAAATAAAGATGTTAAAAAAAAAAACATTTCCAATGTTAGCCTTTTAGTATGCATTTTACACTTTTTTTTTGTAAAAAAATTATTTTTTTAGTAATAAAAAAATTAGCAATACAATAAACTAGGTAAATGATATAAAATTTCCAAAGAAGTAAACTAAAATTAGATTCATCTATAGCCTGCAGTAATTTATGTTTTAAAAACTATTTTATCTAGTTCAAAAACATAACAGTATACTGAACATCAAACAAATAAGATAATAAAGGCTATTACCAACCAATCTGTATAAAAAATAATTAAATATTGATGCTAAGTAATGCAAATAGAGAAATAAAAACTTTTTTTACTTAGGTCACAAACAATTCATAACATAACTATTAACAATAACAAATCATTTAGTTAAAGCATAAAAAGTAAATAAGTTTCTCACCAGTCAATCATCACAATTGAAACTTGTTAAACTAATTAGCCAAGCACACTTAATAAGCCTTTTTCCTTTAAGTAGAATCTTTTTCACAATTAATGACTGAATTTTTAATTTTACAAGCAAACGATCCGAAAAACATTATGCAGAAAAATTTTTGGATTATTGGCATGTTTTTATACTACAATAAAACGCATAATGCAGAACTGCCTTCAAAAAATCTTTTAGGCATCAACTAAGAAGAATCCACCCAGTTATTAATTAAATCACATCCTTGAAGTGTTCTAAAAAATAAAAACAACCACAATGCAAAATAAGAAAGTAGTCAAAAATAAAATAATCTTACACTACCTCCTGTAAAATGAATTATAAATAATTTTGACACAAAAATATTGCTGAAATTGAACATGTGAGAAAAAAAAAGACACTGTGCAGCTTTCTGTTTAAGGAACAAATCAAATCAAAACAAAATCATAAAAAAATAATAGCCAAACAAAATACCTAAAAGGTACAGCAACATATTTCAAGTGCAACAACATTGATCAAGAAAACGCCATACATAATGGTTACAATATAAGTCTATATATTATAGAGACTTATATTGTGATTTTTGACTTATAGATTATAAGTCAAAAATCAGGCTTTATAAATACAACTTATAAAAGTCATTTTTACCACAGGCTTTAAGCTATTATTCATTTTACTAAAATTTATGTTTGATAACAACATTATTTTCAACACAAATATTAAAAAATTCACTTTATCTTGCAGATAATTCACCAGTAAATATAACTGGCCGATATGATGGCACATAAAAGAGAACCACTTCTAACTAACTAAATTTTTTGTGCGGACAACTAAAACTTCACCTCTTATCATTGGTATCTCAACTTTTACACTTTGTTTTGGAGCAAAATTCTAAACAATTTAATTTCGCCTTACTCTATCTTCTATAAAGTATAAACTTCATAAACTTATTTCTGAAAGTGACTCACTTCAATTGTAACACCTTTAAGATGACACGATTCAAAGAAAAAAATCCAGTCTTTATTAATAATTATTCCTCTCCTAAATGATGCTAAATTTTAAATTAGTCAAAGCCTGGAAAGCATGGAAAGTTCGATGCTTTTAATTGATTTCTCTAATTCTATAAAAAATACCTAGTCTTCTGTCCACTTATTCTTGTCTAGAGTATGACCTTTAAAAATTAGCAATTTTAATATAAGTAGTCAATTGCGTTTTCCTTTTTAAATATTGACTCATTTATCAAAATGTTACCAATGTTATTAAATGTTACCAATGTTATTAAATGTTACAAAATGTTACCAATGTTATTAAATTTTTTTCTCGCTTAACCCATCCCATTCGCTTTTAACTTTTTCGCTTTTAAAATTTTCGCTCTTAAAAGTTTCGCTTTAAAGACACCGAACCGTTCTAAAACGCCAATTTTTTTGTTGATAAATAATATCAAATTACGTCAAAATGATATGTCAAAATATTAATTCTGATTATAGTAACGCCGAAAAAAACATAAAAAAAAAATTATTATAAATTCTAATTAAACTTCGCTTTTTTAACAATACGGCAGATAATGATTAGTTTTAATGTTTAATAATTAGCAATCATCGTAAGCATTAATTACGAATATAATGATAAAGTTTTGAAACTAAACAACACTATGTGATAACTAGACACTAGATAATTGATCTCGAGTCTCGATTTATCGTCTGGTATCGGTGCGATACCTTGATTTGATGATACCGATACAGTATCGGTATCGAAATCAAGCGATACTGGTATCGAAAGTATTGTTAATGTTGGTATCGTTTGGTCTTGGTGCGATACCTTACTGTATCGATATCGAAATCACGCGATACTTGTATCAAAATTTATCGGTTATGTTGCTTTTGTTTGGTACCGATAGTATCATTTGGTATTGCAACTCGGATCATCATGAGAACTTGCATGTTATTTTTATAAACGATAAGTAATTTGAAATAGTAAATTCGTATGTTTAATGAGATGTATATAATTGACTCATTTATTATAAAAGAAATTCTCTAAGATGGTTGTATGACACCATGTTTATCATTTAATTTCTCATCTGGTATCTTTTGTTTTAATTTAAATAATTGTTGGTATCACTTCTGTATTTTAATTTCTCATCTGTTATCGATATTACAATTTTTTCTATCGTGATTAAAATAAAATTAACATTTTTTTTAACATTTATTTCGACAATGAATTTTTACAAATAATTAAATTATGTCAAACAGTTTGTTTGAGGCGGACAAAAAAGTAAGGAGGGGTGAGGGTATTCGGGGTAACTACCCCCGCCTACCTAAGAAATGTCAAACTTCAAAATATTATTATTAAAATTAAAAAAATAAGAAAAAATACAAAAATTGTAATTCAACATTTTATTATTTTTCTCCACAAAAAAAAAGTATTTATTTAACCATTCAATATATTTATTATTACTATCTTATGACCTTTCTAAAATCATTCTAAATGATCAAATGAAACAGTTGTTTTATTTTGAAAAAACGCAAACCTTACTTTTTATTTTTTTTTTGGTCGGACTACCCCCTTAGAACAATGACCTGGATCCGCCCCTGCTGTGTATTTCACATGTCGTTATTCCAACTGTATTGAACTTTTATTCCATTCAAGCGAAAATTTTATGTGCGGAATTAATCTCCAAGGAAATAGTTTTACAATCATTAAAGAGAGTTTTTCATATATATCTCCAAAGGAAATTGCTTGTGATGCAATCGTAAATGATTATTCTAAACGAGTATTAGAAATGATTGTTCAAAAAGAATTGATTTCGTAACAGTCATTACAGTTATTTTAATTTAACTAATTGTGTGATACCGCATACGTATTTTAATTTCTCATCTGGTATCGTTACTTTAAATAAATCTCTCTTGGTATCGTAATTCTGGCCTGGACTTTCGTTCTGTGTTCAACATTCAACAACTAAACTTTAGTTTTGAGCAATTAAATATAAATATACTTTAGTTATTAAAGAAAAGAAATTCAGCACGTGCCCAATCCCTCCCACTTTTTTTCTAACGGACCTTTTTTTATTCTTTTTAAGGAAAATCTAGATGTAGAGGACTTTTTTTAAACATTGACGATTGTGCCCCTCCACTTCGAAATCCGTGTCGTCGCCCAGTAATCTTCACTCGTTATGTTTTTTACAATATCTTTAATCTGGGATTATTTCAAGAAAAATATAGGTAAGCACTACTTAGTAAGTACTTACTAAGTACTTACTAACTACTTAGTAAGTACTTACTAAGTATTGCTTATCTCAAAAGGTAATTGCTGTAAAAGCTCCTAAGATTAATTACCGGTAGAATTGTTATTATATGTAACTATCTTTTACTAAGGTTTGTGTGGCCGAGCGGATAAAGTTATGGCCAACGAGTCTGGAACTCTAGGTTCAAGTCTTTCAGAAGAATTTAATATTTTTTTAATTAAAAATGCAGTTTTTTTTTTTTTTTTTTTTTTTTTTACGTTTTTACGTTATAACTATTATTTATTATTAAGTATTATGATTTTTTTAATTTTTTTTTGTTTTTTTGTTTTATCTTTACAAATTCGTAATATAAAATAGAATCTTTACAGAGTAAGTAAAATTAAAAAAAACTCACAAAGTTACGTTATACAAAAAATATATAAAATATATAAAATATACAAAATATATATAAAAATATTTTTTAAAAGTTAACATCTTAGATAAGCTTTTATAGAATTTAATTAAGCTGAAACATCTGGTATAGTATGTAAACTTATCCTCTTTCTTATAATAAATTACAATATTTCTAGGGGTTATATATACCCTCGTTATTCAAGTAATAATATTATTATATATCAATATAATATTAATGTTATTGATTATTATATATCTATATTACTTGAATAACGAGGGTATATATAACCCCTAGAAATATTGTAATTTATTATAAGAAAGAGGATAAGTTTACATACTATACCAGATGTTTCAACTTAATTAAATTATATAAAAATATATAAAAAAATACAAAAATAGGGTGGCCATCGATTTTTTTCAAGAAAACGGCAAAATTTGCAAAAAATACGGGACTTTTGCTAAAATATTTATTTTACGAGAAATTGTTTTGTAAATATATTGAAGCAAAATTTTAATTTATTTTTTGAAATGTTTTAAATTTAGTAGTTATTTTTAAAAAAATTGCTCAACATTTTCAGATATAATTTATTTCTTATTGAATGACAAAAAAGCATTTAAGTAAAAAAAATTGAGATTGCATAACCTTATTGTACAGCAAACAATTTTTTTTTCGTTTAATTTAAATTTAAAATTTAATTTAATGGCTGAGAAATTCAGTAATAACTGTGAGATATTTGTTTAAAAAATCAATTTTTAAAAATAAATTTACTTTTATTTTGAATATTTTTCTTTTGAAATAACATTATTAAGGTAAGAAATATTCTTAATTAGATTATAAAAATGTAAGCAGTTTAAGTTAGAATTGTATTTAATAGTTGTCGATGAATCAATTGTCTCAATATCATTTTTTGTTATCATCGCAGATCTGATTAATTATCGAAAACAATCTCTCAACTTCTGCTGATGAGCCAGCCAAACAAAATGCAAACTCTACTAATTTTTCTAAATTTGTTAAAGGTGTTGAATTTTCTCTAAAATTTATAAAAATCTTAACCAAAATTCTTTCTGGTGAAAGTTTTAAGTTTGACCAGTTTGATAAATTTTGTACAACATAATTACATATTAGGCCATATTCATCAAATAGTAAATCAACATTAATAATATTATTGAACTTCTCTCCATATCTTTTCTTAACATATTGAGTTGATAATTCGACATCATTCCAATTAGGATATTTATTCATTATCATCGATATAAAAACTTGCGAACCGTCTATTGAATTTTCTCAAAACTGAATATAATTTATTATATTCAGATTATAGTTTCATAAAAATCATTCACTTTGATCATTACTTGATTTTTCTTAGATTCACTTATCTTTTAAAATTCAGATTTGGAATGAGTAGGTAGAAATCTAAATCCTTTTCTGTTTATTATTTTTTCTTTCAATATTTTTATTTGATTTGCTGCTAAAAAAACTTGTTGTAGATGATGATTCAATAAGTTTTATAGAATTATTGAAAATTTTAAACTAATTTGCAATAAATAACATCCAAAATATATTTTCACTGTTGTCAAAAAAAGATTTGATAACTGGTGGACACTTTGTTAACGATGCAAAGTAATCCTTCAAAGGATTCTAAAACTCAATTAAAGGAAAAATTGCAGGTTGAAGTGTTAAAAAGCGTGTGCTTAAATGGTTTAACAAAGGTTTATAATATAAATCAACTTCATCACAAAACTGTTTGAATTTTTCTGTTCTCACAGTGTAAGTATTAAAATGTTTATAAGTTTTAACAACAATTGCTTCAATACCAATATGAAGCGTATCACACCCGGCATTTAAAGCATTATGTGCCATACATCTATTTCCAACAATTTCTCTTTTTAAATAGTTTTGAAGCTTACGCCAGACATTATTGACACCATTACGATTGACTCCACCAAAATTCGAATTTGTATTGTCAGCTGTGAATGCAAATACTTTATTCTTTAAATTTTGTTTTTCAATTATTTCTAAAATTAAATTAGAAATTGTTGTTGACTTTTAATTTGGAATTGTTTGTAGTGAAATTTTTTTGTTAAGAACGCTAATGACTGGATTAAAGAATCTTGCAATTGCAGGCAACATTTTGATGTTCTTATGATTGGAAGTTACGAGAGCTATAAAATTAGCCTTTTCTAGTTCACTTTTTGTTGTCACATCAATAAACAGTGCAATTACTTGTGTTATGACAGCAGCTATTTTATTTTTAGTCCAAGTGTAAATTTTTCAAAAAAATTTCGTACTAATTTGTACAATCATTAGAACGAAATGACCAATAATGCTTACCAATATGATACGCAAATGTTGCTTCCTTAGCAGCAATTTCAAGATCATTATTTGATGCACCTATTTTTTTGAAGAATTTATTTACTTTCCTATTTGATAATCCAGAAGCAATTGACAACTTATGCTTTACAAGCATATGTTGAACAATATCACTCCAAATTCAACTGAAAATTCTGCTGAACATGAATTGCAATTCGCTTTACTGTCGCTTCCGACCACTTTTTTAATAAATTCAAATTCAGTTGCATATTTGTCACTCCATTGAGTTTTTCGTTTCTTTTCCTCAGACATAATATTATAAGAAAGTCAAAATACTAATTAAAACAATCTTAATTGTATATTTTTTACTTACTATCTTATTTAATATAACTAGTTTAATACATTGCTGGATCATCAGGAAGAATTCTTCCTGATGATCCAGCAATGGTGAAACTTAAAGTAGAAGATAAAAGTTAGATAAGTGTTTTTTACTAATTTATTATTGCTCTGTTCTTTAAGAACATTGAGCACTCTATTTGTAAAATACACTAACATAATTTACATATATATATATATATATATATATATATATATATATATATATATATATATATATATATATATATATATATATATATATATATATATATATATATATATATATATATATATATATATATTAAAGAACTTTAAATTATCAGGAATATTTTTATAAGGTGAGAATAAAAAAGAATTTATTTGGTTTTTTCTGTGTTGAGCGATAATTTGTTAGATTTTAACCGACTGTTTATTTTTCAAGTTCAGTATTTGCAGTTTCATAAAGTTCTGTAATTGATGAGGATGCATAAAATAAATTAGTGTCGTCTGCGAACATTATGGCATCCAATTTACTTGAGGCTTTAGGAAGATCGTTTATGTATATTAAAAACAAAAGAGGTGCAAGAATGGAACCTTGGGGGACACCGCATTTTATTTTGAGTTAATTTGAAAATTTTTTTTCATAGGCAATAACGCATTGTTTTCTGTCTAGTAGAAAATTTTTGAACCAGTTTAGTGCAACACCTTTTATCCTGTATTTTTCCATTTTTCTATTTAAGATAGCGTGATCTACTGTGTCAAACGCCTCAGATAAATCAACAAAGACTCCAAGGACGTATTTTTTGTTTTCAAAGGAGTCATTTATATTATTTATAAGATCAAGAATTGGGTGTTTAGTTGAATGTTGCTTTTGGAAGCCAAACTATTTTCCATTTCGGATTTTGTTATTTGTTAGATATTTATACAGTTTATTGTATATTACTCTCTCCAAAAGTTTTGAAAATACAGGAAGAACTGAAATAGGTCTGTAGTTATTTAGTGTAAATGAATCTCCTGTTTTTAATACCTTAGCTATTTTTAATTTATTCGGTACAGATCCTGTAATAATTGAAGATATAAGTATTTCATAGATTGGTTTTTTTATCACCGGAAATACATTTACAACTATATAGCTACAAATGTCGTCTATCCCAGGGGTCTTATATGTTTTAAGCGAGTTTTTTGCGACTTCTAGTTTTTCATGGTTTAGTTCTAAGAAAATATTTAAACAGAAATGTTGGTTTGTGATATAGGTTTCGAAGGAGATATCAGGGCATTGAATTTTTGAAGCCGTGTTAGGGCCTGTGTTTGCAAAAAAACTATTGAAGTTTTTAGCGATAGAAATTTTGTCGATATATTCAGTTTAGTTAACGATAATTTTATCGGGTAAATTATTTGATTTTGTATGGTTTTTACCTACTATTTCTTTCAAAATGTTACAGGTTTTTTTAATATCACTTTTACTATTTTGTAGTTGTTTTGAATAATATGTATTTTTTTAATTCTTTCTAATTTTTTCAAATAGATTTTTGTATTCTTTGTATGTTGTTAAGTTAGTTTCGTTTCTGTTTTTAAAATACTCGATATAAAGTTTTTGCTTTTTTTTGACGATTTTCTAATCCCGTTAGTTATTTGGGCAGTTTAAATATTTTAGCTTTATTTCTTTCTCTTCAAAAAAAAATGTTTATTGTAGTGAACTAGAAAAATATTTATAAATAAATTGTATGCGGAGTTTGTGTGTCCAAGGTTACATTTTTGATACACTCCATCCCAATTACTACCGATAGCGAGTCTTTAAAATTTTTAATAGAGAACTGATGGACTTTTCTTTTATAAATTTTGGTTTTAGGATTGTCATAGGTTTTTAAATCTTGATATAATGAAAAATAAATAAGAAAATGATCTGATATATCGGTTTTGATAATTCCTGCTTTTAAAGAGGTTTCTAGAAATATATTTGTTAATATATTGTCTACAGCAGAGACGGAGGTCGGGGTTATCCGGGTTGGTTTGTTGATGATTGGGAGGATACACAATTGAAACAGATTATCAAAAAAGAGTTTAGTAATCGCATTTTCTTTGTAGTTTAGACTGTTAATATTTAAATCCCATAAAACGAAAATATTTTTTCCTTGTCATTTATTTTGAGAAAGATTTCATTTAAAAAATTTGAAAACTTAATTATATCACCTTCTGGAGGTGTATAGCAAGTGGGAATCATAATATTTTTTGATTTATTACCTGTTATCTCAATAGTAAAGACTTCGCTATCAGTGTTAGAGATGGATAGATCTTGTCTTACTTTAAACACTTGATTATATCGGATATACGTTACGATCCCTCCTCCCCTTTTGTTTGTTTTTCTTTCAAAAGATATTAGTTTATAATTTGGAATTTGAAAATTTGTGTTAGTTTGAAATGATTCATCAGAACACCACGTTTCGGTTATGCAAATCATACTAAATGAGTAATTGTAATCTATTACTTTAGAAAGTGTTTTAGTTTATCAAAATTTTTATTTATACTTCTTATATTTATGTGTATTGCAGTAAAATTATATTTTAAAGTTTCATGTTCAATTTTAAAAGTTTCTGTTTTAAAATATTTCGAATCAAAATTATTTCTGTGAAAAATTTGCTCGTAAAAATCATTTAGTAAAATATTATTAGCAGTTTCGAAGACGTTGAAACGCAGCGTTTCAAAGTCTTTTGTTTTATTTTTGTTTTCGTTAGTCATTGTGTAAAGGGCGGTAAATTAAAACGTGCTTGCATAATAAAAAATGTACAGAACTGTTTCACAAATCTCAATTAAGTACTTTGTTAAATTTAAAATTAATTACGAAAATCTCTGACGAGTATTTTATCATATTTGATAATAGCAAATTTACCTTCCTTTCGAAATCTTTTAACATCTTCCCATAGCTTTTTTCTTATTTCCATCGTTTCGTTCGCGTAGTCTTCATTAATGAATATTCCGGTTCTTTTGAGTTTTTTTGATAGCGCTAAGATTTTATTTTTATTTTGAAAGTCTAGTAGTTTAATAATTATAATTCTTGGAGATTTATCTTCATTTATTTTCCCAATGCGATGTGCTCTTTCAATTATTACGTCTTTAGAAATTCCCAATTTGTTTCTAAAAAGATCTTTAATTTTCTTTGCACAGTCCAATTTCCAAGTCCACATTCCAAGATTTGCACAGTCCAATTTCCAGTCCACATTCCAAGATTCCATGGGTTAAGCCATCAATCCTTATCCTTAAGCCATCAATCCCATCAATTGTTTACGACGTAAACAATTTTCAAGGTCAATATATATTTTTTTAAATTGTTAATTTCCCTGGCCATCAGACTGTTTGTTTCCGATATTTTTTTAAAGAAATTTTCTTCCCGAAAGTTGATACTTTCCTTTATATCGTTGATGTCTTTTTGAATTATCATATCCTTCCAGTTGCTTTTATTGAACTCGTTTTCAAGTTTTTCAAGCCGATCAGTTATTATTTTTAGATTTGCACTTATGATATCGCAAAATATCTTTTCCTGTTTTTTTAAAAATTTGATAGATTTACTAAGAATACCTTTTTTTTGTACTTCCAGTTTGGTGGTTATTAGTTTTTCAATATTTATCACTGTAACTTCCATATTGTAAATTTTTTGATAAACACGTTTTTCTCTTACAAAGCCGAGATGGAAAAAAAAAAGGATTAAAAAAAATTTAATTTAATTGGTGGAGCAATAATTCATAAATCGACTGATTTTTAGGGAGAACGCGCAAAGCACATTTTTTAGATGTAAAACTTACAGTAAATGCCCCCAAAATTTAATTTTGCCCCAGGCCCCAAGTGAGTTCGAAGTGTCCCGACTCTTTGTTGCTTTTAATAAAAATAACAACTAAATCTCTAAAAAGCAATTGTACTCGTATTTAGTTAATAAAAAAATTCAATAAGTCACATTTTAATTTTTTTTTGTCTCATTAAGTCTCGATTCGAGACCATGCGATATTATACGATTCTTTTTATTATCGGTATCGAAGCGATACTGATAGTATCGACATTGGTACATAAGCGATACGAGACAATCCTTATCGGTATCGAGCCGATACTGATAGTATCGACATTAGCATATAAGCGATACGAGATGATTCTTCTCGGTATCGACTTATACGATACAGATTATCTAGTGTCTAGTAATAACCTAATTTTTTAGATTGCAAATGACCTAAATGGTAATATAGTTCAAAACTGCTGTGAACAACAAAAAGATATTTTTTTGAAGATTAAACATTTTATTTTTTATTAGAAACTTAAAGGAGTTTAACAACTTTACAATATTTAAAAATTATGCTTTTTAATAAAGTGTTCCGTAGTTTTAGTCATATAATAGTTCCTGGACACCAAAAACAAGGCAAAAATAATTTTTTTGTGATTTTCAAATCTGTAGTCTATTTTGATTCTCCGCATCCCTGTTTAAAACTTACATATCAAACTAAATACAATATATTTATAATAATGTTAATCAAAAGATATTGTTTGATAAATCCTGTGGTGAAAAGGATACATATTAGGATTACTTATTTTTTTATATATCAACTACTTGAATTTTTTTTAAACTAATGACTTGAATAAAACTTCAAATCTGCGTAGTTTATTAGGGACCCTATTATGTTTACTGATGATACTAATTAATTCTTTTTAATAATGATATTTGCAAACTTTTCTAGGAACTTTTCTCTCTGAACACATTACATGGGAACACCACATTGATTTTATCAGTACCAAAATTTCTAAAAAATATTGAGATTTTATATGACTGAAGATAGTCTAAGTATAAAGAACACGTAATTATGTCAGTTATTGAAATACTGATAAGGAAAGTACTGACAAAAATAAGTTGAAACGTCTTATCCTCGTCCTCGTACCTCGTACAAATCCTCATACAAAACACTCTTTTCGATTTATAAATTTTGCATGGTTAGGGTATTTATTTATATCTTATTAACCACAAAAACACCAAAGAAAAAACAATAAAATCAGCTTATTATTTAATAAGCAAACACATTCAGCGTAGAATTGCGTATGGCTAGTCCAACAGCTTTTAAATATATCTGCAGCTCACTTTGATCTATCAAAAATCGTTTAGACAACACTTCTATTAAGTATTTGCAAGACTCGTTAGGCTCCATTAAGCTAGCATAACTAATTGATGGTAAGTTTTTAGAAGCGTCGGTATTTCTACATGAACATTTTTTCACCTTTAATTTTAGTTCTGAATCGGACGTATCATTCATAGTATATAGTGGCTCACCAATTTGACTGTGACTCTGTGGAAAACTACTAGGTAATCTAATGATGTTATCTAAATCTACTTCTTCATTAAAGTGACGAGCAGAAGCATTAAAAATTTTGAATAAACTTTCTTTTGTTTCACTGTTAGAAGTTACTCGTCTAATAACCCGACTCATCTGCTCGTGCGTGGCTAGAACACAATCACGAGGTTGGAAGCTACTAAAAACATCTTTACAACAATAATCAACATATGTCGAAACGTCATTTATATATTTTAAATCATTTAAATTTTGAGGTATGCCATTATGAAGCTTCTTTTTAACTTTATTTGTATTTTTAAACACCCAATGTTTCCAAGTTTCTACACGTGTTAAATTGAAGCGGAATAAGACTTGAACATTGATGACGTCATTTCTAAAAAAAACAAAATTACAAATCTAATTTTTTTGGATGAGAGGTAGCCATAGAAAGTAGGAAAGAGGTTGTGTATCATATAAAACCTTCGTTAGTAGAAACACGTTTTTAGATTTTTATAGTATAAAACATTTTTCTAATAAAATGAAGTTAAAAAAAAGTTAGTAAAAGTTAGTAGGGTTAGTAAAAGGATGGGGGGGGGGGGGAGGGGAGAGGAAGGAATTTTCGCTCAGATCTAATAAACGCAGGGGCTTAATAAACGGGTCAGACTATTTATGTTTTCTAATTTTTTTAGTTTTGAGATACAGTTTCTTTGTTGATAACAAGTAAACCAAAAAATAAATTGGATGGGTAGCATGTCTTAATAAACTCGGAGTGGGTGGTAAATCTTTCAGAAAAATAAAAAATGTTCCTTCCTGTGTATTAACCACCTGAGAATACAAACTTGTCAGTCGCTAGTTAATTTTGTTAACAAATGTGCACTTTTAAAGTGCAAAATATTCTCAATGCAGCCATTCTCTGCTATACAGAGAATATATCCTTCTGCAATACTAGATTCTAAATCAAGGATGCACAGGGCATCACACACAGGGTTATCACCTATTAGATAATTATTGGTCATTATCAGGTTTCCTTGTAATCTTTCCAGCTAAGTAGTAATATTTAAAATTATTAATAAAACCAACACCTACTCATAATCACCTAATCATATCCTACCACCTATTTTTATGAATGTTACCATTAAAATCTCACAAATATTTTAAAAACTACTGAAAGTTTAACAATATTTTTCAAGATTTAGTTTATAACTTGATTACTTAGTAATGTATTAACAATATTTTTACAATAGCTGCAGGAAAATCAAGTACCCAAAAACTTTTTATTAAACCATAGATATTACAAATGTTTGAACAAAAAAATGTTGAACCCAAGATTGTCACAAAATTTAACTAACTTGATTCATTTTTTTTCCCGATTAATTTTTTACAATTTTTTTATACACTGTAGACGGTGCAACTGACTAAAGTGGAAGCAAAGATAATCTTGTTAATTTTTTATTATATATATTTACTGTTCATATAAAAATAAAATATATTTAGAAAGAAATGTTCACATAAAAAAAGTGGATTTATAAAAAACCTGCAGGAGCTCAAATAAGATACGGATGACTAAAGTCACCACAATCTTTTCATAGAGTCCCTATTTTGGCTTTACAAGTTAAAAATAAAACAAGATTGTTATAAATACTATGTACAAATCCAATATAATAAAAAGATTAAAGTTTTCATAAATATTTCCATCAAATTAAGAAAGTATATGGTATAATTATAATTTTAGCAGTAGTTTATACTGACAAATTCTTTTAAATGTAAAAATAATAGACAATCAAACAAGTAAAAACTAAGAATAATGGAATTTGAAAGAAATGTAATTTTAGTTTCAAAATTTCTATTATTTTTTATTAGAAACTTAGAGTAGATTAACAATTTTTTTGTATTTAAACATTCAGTGATGGTTCCAGGATTTTTTGGTGTTTGAGATAACTTTCAGACATGGAGCAATCCAAACATTTGTATGTTTATACTTATGTCAAATAATGAGGCTTCGCAAAAAATTGTGATGATTGGAGGCTAGGAACAAAAAAGCCCTTTAACTTCATCCCCCAACTCACCCCAAATGTGAGGGGCAACAAATTGATAAAAATTTTTTTGTACTATTCTCAACTAGACTTATATTCATCAATAAATTTTAAGTTTTATAGTATTATCTCTCAGCGTTCAAAAATTATGACCATATAAAATTTGTAACCCCCTCAAACTGAGGGGAGTTTGCATCTCTAGTACTAAAAAAAACACATGTAGCTGACACTTTGTATTTTTAGAAAATTCAATTCAAAACCTCTTCGCATTGTTAAACTGCAACAGCAACATAATAAAACCTTAAACATTAAACCAAACATTTTATCAATAGACGAAAAAATCACTGAAACTCTACACTGAACAAATTGTAGAATCTTGATCTTTTCAGTTTAAACACAGAATAACACAGAAGCCTAATGCCTAATTATTTTGTCGATTTATATATAATATTCTTTTTGATTTCTTCCAAATTTCAGAAAAATGTTTTTGTCAGAGTTGTTTTATTTCTTAGATTCTTAGAAAAAAATGAATCATATATTGATTTTATATTAAACAATAATAAATATAGGGTAAAATTGAATTTTATTGAATAAAATTTTGAGTGTAACAAAGATCAATTCTGGTTGTAATAAAAAAAAAAAAGTTGCAAACTATTTTTTTATTTTAGTGCAATAGCTGGATTTTAACTTGGACATTTTTTTTAATTCAATGCATATTTACCCTGTATAAAATGTAAAAATTCTTAGGTCCAAAAAACTCAAATTAACTTTAAAATAATAACGCAATTTCAATTTTTTTTATAACACAATGAAAATTAAATATAGTGGTAGAATTACAGTTGAGGCATTGTGATTTGTAAATTAGTCAAAATAAAATAAAAATTCACCAAAAAATACAATTACAATAAAAATAATAGAAGATGATAAATAGTAGATGACAGTTAATGCAACAAATAGCCAGTGTGATTTGTAATTTTAATACAAATCTCACACAAAAAAAAAAAAAAAAAAAATTGAACTAAAAAATTTTCATAACTTAAAAAAAAAATTAGGCTTGTGCTAATAATGTCAAGATATAATTTTTTAATTATTCAAATTCATACAAAAATTATAATAATTGGGTATAATAATTGGGTTTTAATTTGGATTTGGAGCATTTAAAGCAGCATATCAAAAACAATAAGATTAACTACATTCTGCTTAACAAAAAAACTTAGATGCCATTAATGGCACTATAGAATAACACTTGCATGAAATGAGAAAAATTACAAGCTTGGTATTTGGATACTATACAAACAGAATACTTGTCAGCTAAGTCAAAAAGTGGATACCTGTATAAACATTTTGTCTTGCACTGCGCATTTAACTGGCTTGATCATTTCTTCACCAGAGACAAGAAGTGAGTACCTGGCATTGTGTTCCCAATACACAATGTTCCGTAATATGCAGTGTTGTTCTGCTGAATACCAAAATTATTGCAGCAACCAACTGTGCTCAACTTAACAAACTTCAAGTGAAACTAAAAAATGTCTGCAGCACAATAAAGTTTACTTATTCTATAAATGACAACGCCGGTCCTCGCATTGCAAAATCAACACAACAAAAATTATTTCAGTTTAGCTGGGAAGCCTCATGCTGGGAAGCCTCATTAAACCTACTTGTCTAACTAAACATCATCAGTTTATTATTTGTTCTGACTACAAAGTTTAAAAACATGAAAGTTTCAATAGGGAGGAGGAAATTCAAAAGCACCCCAATCATTTAGCGGTTTTTTGAAAAAGCGGTCGCTAATTTTCAAGCAGTTTTTTGTAAAGGCAGTCGCTACTTTTTAGCAATCCAATATTTTTGTAAGGCTTAGGTTTGAAAAGCGAATTTTTCATTTAAAATATACAGCAATAAAGACACTTACTCTTCTGATTCTCCATCAAGATAATATAACAATTTTGTGGCATAAAAAATAAATGCAGCAAGATATCCTTCTAAAACAAATTTTGTATTCCATGAAGAAACACCATATGAAAATCCAAAATTAACACTTTCAGTCAAAAAGTTAACAATCTTTAAAACAGCATCTAATATAAATTATAATAAATAAAAAAAACTAACTACAAAACAACATATTTATATTTCACAAACAAATAAAAATGTCAAATAAATTTAGCACAGGTTTTTTTATTATAAATTTGTATCAAAAAATATTTATTCAAAAAAAAATAGAAGTATAAAAACTAAATATATTAGCCAATAACTGTGAAAAAAAAATATGCAATAGCATCTTTAGCCATATCTTTACATGTCATTAAATGGTAATTTTTGTACAACATTGATATCGATTTTTCTTAGGCAATATCTAATTCTGGATTAAAGTTGGTCAACATTACCAGCTGTCCAGTCACCCACTATACTTCTTATTAAAGAATTCACCAAAAATCATCATTATGATGAGTTTCTTGAGACTTAGCTGGATTTTGTGATGAGGGTAAATCAGGTAAAAATATATTTAACTTGCTATGATGTTCTAGAATGGCCTCAACCACTTGATTATTAACACTCATTGAGGTAAATTTATTGGCTAAAATTGTTGATTTGATGATTGGCTAAAATTAAACATTTTTGAAACATTTCTTAGCAAACTCTTCACTTTGTGATTGAACATTTTTGAAATTCAAACCCCTTTTATGAAATTTAAAAAATAAAATACCTTTGCACTTGACCACTTCTTTTATATCTTAAATAATTTTCCTGGGATAAACTATGCCTATACACAATTGATTTAGAGCACAGCTATCTAAAACCAAGGCCTATTATTGTGCAAACTGTAAACAAAAAATTAAGGCTAATTAGTTAAGAAAAATCTCCAGAATTTTCTTTACATAGTTTGAGTTGTTTAGCTTAAAACTTAAAGCTAATGAATGGAATTTTAAATTCAAATCAAATTTGAAGTTAACTACCATAGTACAATTAGTTTTCTTTAAATTATTACATTAAAAGATTTCTTAGAAATATTTTTATAGATTTTTTTAACTTCATTATTTTATAAAATTATACTAAATTCTTCTTGAAAAGACATTACATTGTAAATAACATAAGCTACATAAGCTAGCATTTAAAGTTTGTACATCTAAAGCAGCATGTGTAAATTAGCAAACTATTTGTTAAGTACATCACACAACATTTGTAAAACTTGGTGACATTACATCCAAAACTATTTCAAAAGATTTTAGTCTAATGTGCCAGGGTGTTGGTTGTGCTTTTTTTTCATGTTGGTCATCTCACATGAACTATCGGGAGCAACTAATGCAAAAGAAAAATGAAATATTTGATTCTTTGGACATTTTTAAATATACATTTGCTGTTTTTTATTTACTTAAGTAACTTTTATTTACTAAGTAATTTAAGAATATTGCACAAAATGCAAACAAAACTATTAAAATAAATTCAAAGGATGAAATAAAAAATTCTGCAAAATAAGTACAATAAGTAAAATGATAAATCATATAAAAATAAAAAGTAAAAAATAAATAAAAATAAAAATAAAAAGTAAAATAAATATCAAATAGATTTTGAAAAAAAAAAATTAATATGGTACAAATATCTTTAAAATTGAAAAAAGTAGAAGAAAAAAAAAAAACATAAAAATTAATTTGGTTATTGTTGAAGGAAAACTTTATAAAATAATACAATTAATTCCCAATAGCTTGAAAAACAAATGTTCAACTAAAGTGAATTTCCATTAAGTTGAACTTTGGCTCATATGAGATATTAGTTCAAGTTAAGGTGATTTAATGCTAAAGTATAAAAATTAAATACACACCATTATACTAAAAAAATCCGCATAAAATTTTTAGTGAAAGAAGTTACGTTTTATATTCATGCTGTGCGCTCAAAACATAACATTAAAAAAGTTTAGCAACAAAATGACTTTCTTATTATTTGGTAATAAAATTGCATCTTAAAGCTAAGCTTGCTTTTTTAATATCTGGTAATAAAATCGCATTATTTGGTTATAAAATTGCACCTTAAAGCTTGCTTACTTATTGAACAGTATTTTATAAAGATTAATAATTTTATCATATAATAATTTTATTATAGCATTATTTTATGTCTGATAATGATCTATTCTATTCAGATCTAAATACAATGAAAAACTATAGAAAATATTAGCCTACTGTTATTTATGTTTTATATGGAATGACTTCTTAAAAAAAGTGTAATCAAGTTTATTTTGATTTCTTTATTTTCATATGAAAAGTTCAAGTTAACCCAAAAAATTTTCTGAAAGGGGATGAAAAAATGGTTTAACATAAAAAAAGTTTGAGTTATCAAAAGATCAACTTAAACAGATAATTTAAATAGTACTCAATTAAACAATTTCAAGGAACCAACTGAAACTGTTTGAGGTTAAAACACAGATGACAAAAGTTCAAGTTAACCGGTGTTTGACTTACCTGGAAGTAATTACCTGGAACCTGTAGTAATTAAAATCTCAGTTTTCATTTATTGTTTTGTCATTTAAAAAAAAAGTTAAATTGGTCACTTATATTTTGTTATTTACTTTCTATTTTTGTGTCCCCTTACTTAGATTAATGAATTGGATTTTTATAGAAATTTAATAGAAAATTTTTAAAGAAATAAAAAATAATTTATTTAAATTTAACTATTTAAAATACAAAATAAATCTTTTCCTTTATTATTATTAATTATATTATTGATATACCAGATTGAATGTTTAAATATTTAAACTAAAGCATTAACATATTTCTAATTTAAATACTTAACTAAATATTAATTAGTAAATGATTACAATGTGAATATAAGTGGTTTAAATTTGTTAAATTATGAAATACTCAAATAAAACTAAAACTTTGCTATAGTTATTAAGTGCTTTGTGACTGTCATCTTTATTGTTTGTTGCTGACTTAATTCTTCTATTTTCTTCTTCTATTGTTTGTTGCTGACTTTCTGAGTTTATTATTGCTTTTCTGAATTTTGTCATTACTTTATTTATTATTACACTATTTCTATTTGTTATTACCATTCATTATTTATGTTTCATTATTTCTTAAAAATCTACAAATTGTCTGCCCAACCTATCTACAGCTATTTAAGTTTTCACCTAAATCTGTTGTCATTTATGTGCGTGTGTGCATGTGTTTGCGTGTACATGTGTGTGTGTGTGCATGTGTGTAAACTGAATAAAGGAAAGTGGTATTCACTCTAAACTAAGTCAGTAAATTGTTTTCATAAATAAAAAAGATGAAAAATTTGAAACAAATAAAAAATATTTTTTAATGTTTGTATAATTTAATTCAAAATATTATTTTTTGAATTAAATTATTATTATTTTTTTATCATTAACTTTAATGAACATAAATATTCGTTTAAACTCAATAACTTACTTTACAATGTCATAAAGTTCAGAATAACTAATATGATCAGCTTTGTTTTATTTAAATGAACTATTTGTTAAAAAATCTCAATGATTGGATATAATAATTTTATTCATATATAAAGTTGTTGTAATACTTTTCATTAAATGCATTTTATTGGAAAAAACATATCAAGCTATTTTTTTCAATATTCTTTAAATTACAAAAAAAAAACTAGCATTACAACTTTTTGATAAATATTATAAATAAAAGAAACTTAAGAAATATAGGAAACATAAAAAGTTTCGCTAAAAATGTGGTGAAAATGTCTGAAAACTGGAATAATAAGTGCATGAACCTTTCATGTCTAAAGCATCAACATGAAGTTAAGTGATTGTTACAACTTCTGATTTCCATAATACATTCCATTTGACATCTGAATATCTCAAAAGTAATAATCCATTGAATATCTAAAATCTTTACCCTATTTAATTTTTAATTTTTTTTTTAACATTAGAAGTATCATATTATCATAAAAAATAAAGTATCAATATATTTTTTTGATCAATTTTATTTTCTAATTATCATTAACAATCTTTAATAAAATTAATAAGTAAAATAAAAATTCTATATTAAAATATATAAAAATCTAAAATTTTTATTTTAAACAAAGAACAAAATAAGCTAACAGTTTTATAACATAAAAAACTTACAGTCGAATTCCAAGTCAACTATAACAGATGTTAATAATAGCTTTAACTCTTCATTTGAAAAGTTTATATTTAGTTTTAGTTTTTCAATAATTTTTTTTGCAAGTATGCTCATCTCATTTGCTGTAGGAGTCTTTCTTCTGCAAAGTTTTGTATCATCTCTAAAAACAAATTTCATTGTCTCCGGAAGGACAACTGAAGCTTTATGATAAGGAAGAGCTCCTTCATTTGACCACCTTTGAAAAAAAATGAATTAAAATTTATGTTTAAATTATAGTTATAAAGATCAAATTACTCTACAAATTATGAAATTTGTATTTGGGTGTAATTAATTATAAAGATTTAATCTTTATAATTAATTACACCCAGGAGTAATTAATTATAAAGATCAAATTACTCTACAAATTACGAAAGTAAATATTTAAACCCATAACAGCAAGTTACATATACAAACAAAAGTTATATTGTTATGTTATGGTGTTTAAATTTAGCCCTCACGGGCTAGGCCCAATATTATTTATAAACTTTGGCATATATATAATTCTGACATTGAATTAAAAACCTTCTTTTTATTTCTTTTCTTCTGTACAAATAAAAAAAAAAAAAAATGCAAATATTGCAAAAAATATAAGTTTTAATATATAAGTTAACCAGCAAACAAACATTTTGTTGTATGCACACACACACAAAAAAAACTTTTTCCAGTTCCTATAAACATTTGAAAAATATGAAGTATATTCAATTCACAATTTTTAATTCAATCCATGTAACAGGTTTAAAAGTTATATTGTTATGTTATGGTGTTTAATTGCTGTTATGGGTTTAAATATTTACTTTCGTAATTTGTAGAGTAATTTGATCTTTATAATTAATTACTCCTAGGTGTAATTAATTATAAAGATTAAATCTTTATAATTAATTACACCCAAATTTCATAATTTGTAGAGTAATTTGATCTTTATAACTAATTACTCCTGGTTGTAACTTGATGGGTGTAAAAGCAGAGTCACTTTCCATATATTTATATTGCATCCATTACCAATACAAATAAAATTTTAAACATGCATTTAAAACTTCAGATGATTGTCCTTTTTCACAACAGGAAGTACTTGCCTAAAGTTAAAATATAATTAATATTTAATATACAAAATATAATTAAGTTAAAAACGTTAAATAACAGTTTTAATTTATATAATATATAAAACATAAATAATATTTGCTGAATTATATTTTGTTTATTAAATATTAATTATACTTTTTAATTTTGGGCAAATATTTCCTGTTGTAAAACGAGGAAAAACAATTGATGTTGTAGAAGCATGTTTAAATGTGTCATATTTTATATTATCTCCTTTATATGAAACATTATAATACAATTAATGATTGCTTTATAATAATTAATCCATTTTTTGAAATGTTCTTAAGTTTAAGCTGTTGATAAATATTGGTAATTTTATGAGATAAAAAAGATGAATTTTAAAAATGTAGTTAATAACTGAAAAAATACATAACATGTGTACAGTCAAATTATACATATTTTATTTTACCTTGTTTTATTAAAAAATGAAAAACTTGTTAAAAAATCATCACAGAATAAAGAGAAAATATCTGATTCCATTTATTGAAGAAATAGGAATAGCAAGTGAAAATGTAAAGTATGAGCTGTTGACAGACGTTAGCAGGATAAAGGGCTTAAACAAATCCAAACTTAATGTGAATGACCTAGAATATAAATGATAAAATTTTAAAAGATTTTAGAATGAAGTAAAATCTAAGTTAAAGAAACCTCATAGACTTTTCTTAAGGTTCCTAGAAAACATCATAAAACGGCTTGATGAGGAGACAAAGTGGAGAGATTGTTAGCACAGGTGCAGCTTGGTACAGAGAGATTTGAAGAGTTAAAAAGATATAGAGGAGAAATCCAAAAGACAGAGAATTTCTGATCTTTAAGAATATGCACCTGAAGCTCTTGCACTGGTAACTATAAAATATGTAAAGTCCGATCTGATTTAACTAAACTTGCTTTTGTAATCAAAAAGTATGCATAAAAACGCCACAAAACTCAGGGTAGTTGTATATGCTGGTACCCCAATGTTATTGACCCCAACAGGTGCTTTTGCATTGCAGATTTATTTGACTTTAGTGAAAATCAATACCAGATGATTAGAAACATATCCAAATCTCAATAAGATACTTGAAACAAAATCTAACTCTCCTCAGCATCTAGTCATAACTGAAACATAATTAAAATGCCCTCTGCAAGATCGGGTAAACCACATTTAATTAAACATAAGTAGAATACCCTCTGCAAGATATAGTAAACCACACATCCATAGGTTTTGAAGTATTAGCAACATAGATAAGCTTTATTTCTGCCTCTAAAGAGATGAAATTTTTTTTTTTTAAAGTCTGAATTTGTAAGAGTCATTAATAAAGTCGGAGGGTCTATAAACAAAAATAGAGGAAACTCCACTGGCGCCCTGAAAAATAAATAACTTTCATTACAAACATGAGTAAATCCACCCAGATTATTCATTGATAATCATATTGTTTCGATTAATTCAAGAAACCATATTTCTCATTTATGTATACATTTACAGTAAAAGAAAAAACATTAGAGTTAAGCAAGACAGAAAAAACAATATCACAAATACAAAAAAAAATCTGATTTGTCAAGAATGTTAGTCTGAAAGATGACCAATTTTGCATTCTTATAACTTATTTAAAAACGGATCATACTATGTTTGAGTACAAAATAAAACTGATTGCACAAATCTCAAATAATAAAAAGTAATTCAGTAAATTCACAATAAACTTTTCAATTTCCAGATTATGAACAAATTTTAATAAACTTTTAATAAAAATATTAAAAATTGTCTTGAATCACAAAATTGTCTTAAATCACAACTCTCAAGTTTGATATATAGGTGTATCAACTGGAAGTTCCTACCTTTTAGAGCCAGAGCCAAAGTTCAGTAACATCCCTACAATTACTATTATGTTTAATGTAAAATCAGTTTACTGACACCGGTTTTACACATATATAAAGTTAAACCATCAAAATAAAAGAACTTGTCAGTAGTAAAAGAGAAACCAGTAAACCAAAAAGCCCTTGAACTTGGATTGCCACTAAAGACTGCACTGCTAGATCAGGTACATTGAACATCGTTATGAGTTTAAGTTATAAACAGGAAAATATTACATCAAGGCAGATCAGCTGAGGATATGTCCTCAGTTGATCTGGCTTGATGTAATATTTTCCAGTTTATAACTTAAACACAGTTCCAAGTTTAATAGAAAAGACTAAATTTATTTGCAGATGTTCTTTAAAAACTTTACTAAACAATTGACACATTGAATTAAATTTGCCAGCCAGTTTTTTAATAGCTATGGCTCCTAATTGAAATTATTCTAAATGAAATAATTAAAAAAAACCTAGCAAAACAAATGTTTTATTAAAATTCTAGATAAATAATTAACACAAAAACAGCAAAATATTAAAAAGATTTATATATCAAACAAAATAATTAAAATAAAAACGAAAAGACAAACGTTTCATTTAAAACTAAATATGAATACTCCAGTTAAAGTTTAACATCATCTTACATCATTCTTAAGTAGTTACTAGACTTTTCCGAACACGCTTCTTATAGTTAGTAATATAAAGCTTAGTTACAAAAGCTTAGTTACAAACTTAGTTACAAATTAAATATAACATTTGTTATAATGATTGTAATTGGTTAAAATAGAATCGCCTAGCATGTAATTGACTAAATGCGTAAAGTCTAACTTATGACGCTTAGTTACTGTTTAATTAAAGTCAAATTTAACTGTTTTAACTTAAACAACCTTTTTTTTGATAGCACAAAAATCAGGTAATACAACTTAAAACTATTATTTAACTTTACTAATTATTTTTTAACTTAATTATATTTGTTTCTGGTGGTAAACAGGTATTTGTTACTCAAATTCAGTTTGCTCTCTCATTTGAATTTACAATTTATTCTGACAAGTGGTCAGTCTCCTGTCCAATTGGTATATACAATGAAAATCAATAAAGATCAAGGTCAAACATTTGGTGTATATTAAGAAAAAAAGCGTGTTTCTCTGATGGTCAACTATATGTTGCATGTTCAAGAACAAGAGCATTTAAATGTTTGTTTAAATGTTTTCAAAATTGTTAAACATCTTATTCAAGGAATGATAGGCGAAAAATGTTGCACAAATATTGTTATATTTTCTAATGTTCTTAATTTATAGTCTTTAAATTTTTCATTTTAAAAATTCATAGATTGTGTAAGTTGTATGTATGCTACTACTTTAGTTATTAATTGTACTTTTTGTTTATTATTTATACTTTTTATTTATTTGAACATTATTTTATTGCATTATTTAACTTAATTAGTAAGAAACTCAATATTAGTTTTTATAAAAATCATTGCATGATTTTTATAAAAACTAAAATTGTTCCAAAAATTCAATATAAAATTTCAAAAGTTGGATTAACAAAACAACAAAACTTGAATGATTTGAAAAATCATTCAAAATAATAAAATTTGTTTTAATCTTAAATTCATTTTTTCAAATTGATAATTTTTTTTGAATGAGATTTTAAAGTTGGCTTTTTATTGAAGAAAATTTCAAAATTTCACGGTAGGTGACCTTTTTCAAAAATTAAATAAAACCAATGACTTTTTAGTTACTTTCAAACCAAAGTTCATTTGTTTTTTATATTGGAAACTGGAGATACCAAAAATTTAGCAAAAAGTAACATCCCTAATGTGCATATAACACTCAAGAAAAGAGAAAAGGCTTAATAAAGATCTCTTATAAGGCTAAGATCATTACTTTCTACTATTTTCTGTATCTTCTTAAAAACTTGAAATAAAGAATAAGTGGGAGACGTGTATCAGAACTAGCATGACCCGTATTACGTGTCTGGACTTTCTAGTTCTAAATAAAACAATTAAATAAAAACACTAGTTTAATTAAGTTCTAAATTAAAATGTTTAAATTCTAAATAAATAATTAAAATAAAAACATCAAAAAATTTTTTATTTAAAGTCTAAATCAGAGTTGTTAACAAGACCGAAAATAGCAAGACCAATTCCAAGGCCACATGTTCCAAGGCCAAAACCAAGATTAAACGTTTTAAGGCCAAGGTCAAGAGTTTCAAGGTCTATGCCAAGGACAAGAGTTTCAAGGCCAAGGCCTATGCAAAATTTTTAAAACCTAAGACTTAAATTTTGGCCTTATGTTAAGGTCAATTATTAACAAAAATTGTAGGTAGAAAGTGCTTTGACAATAAAACCACATGTTGTGAAATTAGACAAGGTTATGCTTAGAATTTGACCAAGTCAATAAGAAAATATATTTGGAAATATATGAAAGCCAAAAACAAAAATACATAAAAAATAAAGAATTATACTTAATGCTAAAAATTAATATTAACATCTTTTAATTAAAAATATGTTGATATTAGTTGTTAGCATTAACTATATGTCATAACCATTAACTACACACTAAGAAAAAGGTAGAAATTTATACTTTAGGGTAGGATTTGTGATATACCCATAGTAAGGTATAACTTTTTATTTTTTAAGGTAGAAAATTATATTAAAAAAATGATTTATCATATAACTTTCTATCTTAAAGGTACAATTTTCTAATCTTAAAAGGTAGAAAATAATACCTTACTAAGGGGTATATCACATATTCTACCCTAAGGTAGAAATTTCTACCTTTTTTTCACGTGTATCACTATATAGCCTATAAGTCTTTGTTACATTTTAGGAACATCAAAGTTTCAAGCAATAAATCAGACATACAATCTCTCATAGGACGCATTACCAATCTACTCAGACAAAAAAACTTTGACAATAACTGACGTTGCAGGGATGCAAAAAACTTGTCAAACATATATTTCTAATTTTTGAATATTGTTTTATTGTGTACAGTTTATTAACGAAAGCTCTTTTTGATTAAATTGTATAATTTATTCATTTAAGATTGATTAAGTTGACAATGCTAATCTGTGGCTGTAAAAAATAATTTTTTCTATAACTTGCAAAAAGGCATTTGTTTTTGGTAAAAGACTCTTAAATCTGAGGTGTAACATTATTTTTAGTAGATGGCAAAAGGTTTCCTGGTGTTCTTGGGCATATCTTTAATAATTAGGTCATCTAACTATCAAAGAAGGATAATTATCCTTCTTTGATAGTTAGGTGACCTTCTAAACTATTGCTCATTGGTTCAAAATTAGGATTTTATAAATAAAATTATAAAAAAAACTCTATTAAAAATACATTACTAACCACTTTTTAATAAGTTGAATAATAACAGATTTTAATAAGTTGAATAAAAACAGTATAAATAAAAAAATACAAAATACGTTATCGTAAATTATAATTTAAATATAATAAAAACTAATTTAATTCAAAAAACCTTTAAAATTCTGTTTTTAATTTTAAGAAAAATTCATGTGTTTTAATCTTTTTTTAAATTTTGAAATGTTTTAATAGAAGCAATTCAAAAAACTAATACGAAATGTAAAAACAAATCATGTGACTTAATATATGTAATAAATTTCCATTAACTAATCATTAATCATAACCATGTTATTAATTATTGTTTTAAAATGGCAATTTAAACCATGAAATAAAACACAAAATTAAGTTCTAAAGATTTCAAGTAAACAAATTCAACTATAGTAAAATTTTTAAAACACAAACTTGAAAGAAAATTTTGAATTTAATAAGTAATGGTGGAAGGCCATTGAAAAAAAAAAGTTTTAAAAGCAATTAAAAAAAGCTTTTCTTTTTTTGGCAGGCACTTTTTTCATGCGCTGGTAAAAACTTTTGCGGAGGTGTGGGTGAACACGAAAAGAATTAAGGGTAAAAGCGTTGGCCAAAGAGTGAAGACTGATGTTTTTTTAGACAGGTAAAGAGATGCCATTAAAATTTTTATAATTGAAATAAAACTTTCCTAGTAAAGAAATTAAACAACATTACTCTGTTGTAAAAGACCTAGATGCTGAATATCTTTTTATCTTGTTCAAGATATGACCAACAATTTAAAAAATAATGAATTTATCAAAGATAAATTTATTTTTAAAACTTATAAAACTTATTTTTGATGCACAGTAAATGGCTATCAATAACTTTTGGATTTTGAAAAACTTAGGTATCAAATCACAGGTAAAAACCATGACAATTAAAAAACAGTGAACTTTATGGTCTCTGCTTCTACCTGACTGGTTTTATATTAAAGTTAAATCTAGTTATTTTATGTAGTTAATTATTTCTTGTAACAATTCTAGTAATACACTCATTACACTAGTTACTAGTACACTTATTGTAATGGGTACAGTAGTTCACTAATTTTCATGGGTAAAAATTCCACACCTTTTAATGGGTTTTAAAACCTATTTTATAATTATACCATAATACTTTTTATTATTGTACCATAATTAAAAAGAAATAGGTCAATGTTTTAAAGATTTGTATAAAATGAAAGCTGATTTAAAGACAATTGATTTGGTATGTTAATTTGAAGCATTTACAAGTAATTTGATAATGTGACTTTGTAAAAATACACAATTGCAAAATTAAATATAAAAGTTTTAAAATATACCTCAGTAAATCTGTAATAAGAATGGGTTCTCCCAGCAACAAAAGTCCTAAATAGCAAAATATCATGGTATGTTTCTGTGTAAAACATTTTTCAAGCTCAGGATTTAAGTAATGTGTTTCATATTCTTCTTGTTGTTTTGAATGTTTCGAACCACTTCCTTCTAATGTTAAACTAAAATATCCTAAATAAAAAAACATTTATTTTTAAATTATTTAAAATTTTGATAATTGATCATTTGAAATTAATCAAAATTTAAATAATCAAAATTTTAATAGAAAAATAGTTTACCGACTGAAATAACAGGTTGGTATAAATAAATAAATACATGTTTACCACAGGTACTGTGTTTTGCCAGAATAGTGGATAAAGTTAGCAAAACACTTGCTCAGCTGTGCAACAAATTATTATATTAGTAATATTTTTTTAAATTAACATTCACAAGTTTTCTGGTGGAGTAGTTCATTGTTCACCATTAAATAAGATTTTAGTTTTTTCTTATAAATAGTTGTGTTTTTTTCGTCACAGATGATATTTGTAAGTATACTCCGAAGTTTAGGACTATAGAGGGATAATACTTGATTACCAAAACGATTGCTGGATCTTTCTGACATTGAGTAGTGAATTAAATTGCAAAATGACATTGGTGCTTCCAGAACAATAGATTTGTACATTATTAAAAGGACCTTGAAATATATTCTTTCTCTAATTTTCAGCCAATACAATTTGTTAAATTCCTAGTCATTCTTCATTAAACTTTATTAAATTCCTGGTCAATTTGTTGAATTCCTGAAGAATCATAAGAACGATTCACTCATCCATTTAGATAGGTATTCAAGACATTTTGGTATATCTAGGAACTATAATCTATCTAGGTATTATAAATAATTGGGTGGTTTTTAAAATAAACTTTTCATATGTGCATAGAGAGTTAGTTAACATTGCAAGATACCTTTTTTTAATTCAATCTTATCCTGGGGTACACAACCAATCCGTTAGAAAAAACTTTAAGCAAGACTTGCTAGCGCTCTAGAAGAAACCTATTTTACTCGGCTTAGGGTTGATAAGTTTAAACCAAATGGTTTAAACCAATCTAAAAAATATTAATTAAAACCAGGGTTGCATGGTTTTAACCAAATGGTTTAAACCATTGGTTTAAACCATGGTTTAAACCAATTAAAAAAATGTTGGTTTAAACCAAATTAATGTTTTTTTTAAAAATGATTTGAACTTACAACAGGAAACTAAAAGAGGGTTATGTTCACAAATAAAACTAATCTTCAATATAGATGATTTTTTTTGAATCCATGAGTTTTGTTTTTGTTTTTTCATAGAATAGAGTCCTCAGTGTTATTATAGAACAAAGCAGTAATAAATTAGTAATAACACTTATTTATCTGTTTTCTTCTTCAGGCAGTTTCTCCTTCAATAGGTTCATCAAGAAGCATTGCTTCCTGATGAACTTATTTCATCAGGAAGTTTTCTTAACAATATATATATATATATATATATATATATATATATATATATATATATATATATATATATATATATATATATATATATATATATATATATAGATTTATATGTTTAGCAAAAGTATAAGTAGTTATAACATAATTTATTGATACCACAAAAATGTCTCAAAAAACTGGGCGCAAATGTGATATGATTTGGTTAAAATATACACGAGTGACTGTTCCAGAAAGAAAGGGGTGTAGAGCAGTTTGTAATGCGTGTAGAAAAGAAATGGAAGGTCAAATTCAAAGGATGCATGAACATATAAAAAAGTGCAAGCAATCACAACCCCATGAAATTATGGATTCAATTGAAGATCAACAACTTCTTGAAGGTAATTAAATGAGTGCATTGTTATTTTAAATTTTATACTTTCCCTATATTGTAAACATATATATTTAGAATAATTCAATAAACTGCAATTTCATTTTAAAGGTAACTCGCCATCAACATCACAACAACAAATGAAAAGGTTCCAGCCCAATTCAACATCAGCTGATAAATATTTGAAAATTGATAAGTTTTTCACACGAACAAGCCTCAAAGAGAAAGATTTATTTGATCTGCAACTTGGTAGATTTATATACAGTACAAACTCTAGCTTCAGAACAGTTGAACACAAAGAATTTAAAAAATTTATCAATATGCTTCATCCAGGATACACTCTACCTAATAGAACTCAAATTGGAGGAGAAATATTAGATAGGGTTTACACAGAAGAAATTGAAAAATGTAATGTATTGAATGGGAAAATTGTAGCCATGTCTTTAGATGGCTGGAGTAATGTACATAATGAACCAATAGTTTGTATCTCTGTAATTACAGATAAAATTAACATTTTAGTAGAAACAATCAACACTTCTGGTCATTCACATACTGGTGAATATCTTACACAATTAGCAAAAGAAGCAATAAATTCTGTAAGACGTAAATTTGGATGCACAGTAAAAAGCTTTGTGACTGACAATGCAGCTAATATGAAATCAATGAGACAAGAACTGTCATCTGAAAAAGATATCATAACTTATGGGTGTGGTGCTCATATGCTGAATCTTTTAGCGAATGATCTTAACATTGAAAATGTGAGCAAGCATGTTATACAAATAATAAAATATATAAGAAATAATCATCAAGCTGGAGCAATTTATAAATTAAGCGGAGGAACAAAATTGCCACTTCCTACTGAAACTTGCTGGAATTCTGTATGTGATTCACTTGAAAAATATGTCAACAACTGGAGCATCATTTTCACAATGTTTGAAAAAAATAAAAAATTGGATCCTATGATTGGTAAAAAAGTAAGTGATATACAGATAAAGCGAAACGCAGAGGATTTATTAAAAATATCAAAACCAATTGCAGTAGCTCTAGATACGTTGCAAAGTGATCAAGCAAAAATAAGTGACAGTGTTGAAATTTTTAAAGATTTGATGAACAGTTTATCATTTTTATCAAACGAAAAAAAAAAAAAAATTGAATCTAGATACCATCAGACTGTCAGTGATGCTCATTTACTGGCAAACACACTAGATCCTAGATATTTTAAATCTAATCTTTCTGAAAATGAAAAGGAAGCTGCCATGAATTTCGCAGATAAAGAGTTCAAGAACTTGTTACCAATAATATTCAAATTAAAAGCCAAATCTGCTCCATTCGATAAAAGCTATTTGTATAGTGAATCTGTTTTAAAAAATGTATCACCAATAGAATGGTGGAAATCTCTTAAAATTGTGGATTGTAACATAGTGGATATTGAAGGTTTATTAAATGCACCAGCTTCTAGTGCTGGAATCGAAAGAATTTTTTCAACTTTTGGCCTTGTTCATTCTAAGTTAAGAAACCAATTGGGGGTAGAAAAAGCAGCAAAGCTTGTATTTATATATAGAACATTAAATAATGATGTATTGAATAATTTTGATAAAATATAACATTAATATTGATAAAGAATATAGTTTACTCACATAAAATGCGCTATGCTTTTTTTTAATTTAAAAGGGTAACTAAATACGGCATTTTTTAATAAAAACCTAATTTAAACCAAAAAAACCATGGTTTTTTTGTTTTTTTTAAAAAAACCTATGGTTTTTGGTTTTTTTCAAAAAAAACGGTTTTTTTGCAACCCTGATTAAAACCAAACTAATTTTTTGTTGAAAATATTAAAACCATTGGAAGTTGCTCTAGATAAGTTGCAAAGAGATCAAACAAAAATAAGTGACACTGTTGAAATTTTTAAAGAGCTGATGAACATGTTATCATTTTTATCAACTGATAAAAAAATATCAGAAACTAGATATCTTCAGACTGTCAGATAAAGATGCCATTTTTGTGTAATATGAGCATGCTCAAATTACCCAGTGTTTTTCTTTAAAATCACCTAGTTTTAAGTCTAAAATAACAGTGGTTTTAATTGCTTTTTGAATAAAACCAAAACATAGTAAAAATTTTTTATATTTTAACAATACTAAATATTTTCCTGCAATTTAAAAGCAAAAAATTTGAATTTTTATCGTTTAAAGGTTTGAGTTAATAAAATTGAAAAAATAACAAATTAATTTTTTTGTGGAAAACATAGTAGTATTGTTTGAATAAAAAGTGGCTTAAAATTTGATCTTTTAATGATAAGTTTTGTTAATAACAAATCATTATATTCCAAGAATTAGTTCTAATTGTCAGGTTGGTTTTTTTTTGCTTAATTAATGAAATTTTTTTAAGCTAATTTAAAGTGCTCATATTACCAAGTGGTCTTGGTAATATGAGCACTTTTGCTACTTTTTTAAAACCTCTATGTTTTTAAGAAAAAAATTTTGGGTGCCCAAATATCTAAGTGGACGATGAGTAGGGATCCCTAAAAATTATTTATTTGCAAAAATTTTGGATCAAGCATAATTATTTTTGAAATTATTCCAATTTTTGCTTAAGGTGTAAGGTTTTTATTTTTTCTTCAATAGCTTTAGATATCTTATGAAGCTTTGCTGACTTTTTACCAAAAATTTTAAAACAAACAGCACATAAATTGTTGACCGCCATTTAATAAAACTCAAGTCGTTGTGTACCAGAGTATGTCTAAAATCAAAATACGCCGGTATTTGATTAGCAAATTATAGCCTCTTTTTTTGAAAATGGCGGATATTTTTTAACTAAAAATTATAATTTTTTATTTTTGATTTTCATACATTTTTCCATTCCCCTAGAGGTTTTTACTATATTATACCAAATATTTATTTTCATATATACAACTAAGTATTTATAAAAAAAAATCTGATGTGGGGAGACTTCAAACCTGGCGGTCACTGTGGTTCATTGTGATATTGATAACCTAAATTAGGATTCTTTTTTTCCCTTAGACAATATTGTTGAGTAGTGCAAATTTTTTTTTAGTTTGAGCAGTTGTCAGAAGAATTTTGTCAAAGATTTTTTAAAGCAATTCTTATTTATATCACAAAGACAGTAGTTGGATGCAGTTACCATCTGTAAAAAATGTACCAATGCTGTTTAAAGTGAGTATTTTGTTGAGGCTTCATCTTTAGCCTTTATTCAACCAAGAACACTAAAGCAAGAGGGATTTTTAAGAAGTTAACTTCATTTAGTTGTTTTCAAATACTAACCATAATTCAATCTACCTGATCATCATATTTTTCTCAGAAGATATATTCACTTTTATAGATCATACTACCATGTTAACTTAACTCAGAACATTTTTTACTAAAAACATAACAAAGCTAAAGTTTCACTGCCATAAATTATTAATTAAAAAAATATGGTGTTTTGCCTTTAATTTAAAAAGATGTACCTCTTGATATTAAAAGTGAAAAAAAGTGGTTGGTCATAATTCATACCAAAAATCCCAATCAATAAAAAGATATTTTTATATTTTCAGCCATTAATAACATAATGATAACATAATGACCTTGTGGATAAATTTAACATATTAATTTGTTACCAGAATATCCCATATTGATTAGAAAGTTTTTTAAAATTTTGTTTTAAAAAAGGTTGATATTAATTCAAAATTAAATAGTTTACCTGTCAATTTTTTTAGGTCACAACTGGTATAAGTTTAGTGTTCATATATTGTATAAATATTTAATTTGTTATTTTTCTTATTCAATTTTTTATATATTTAACTTTAATCTCTTGTTATGAATACTATATGACTTAACCTTGCTTGTTTCTCCGTTTCTCTTCCTTTTTTAGATAACTTTTAGATTTTCTTTTGATAATATAGGGTGGGATGACTCCAATTTTTTTAAAATTTCTACCACCTTCATGGTTTACTTTTTGCAACTTCATGGTGGTAGGTTCTCCATCAAAAAAAGCAACTTTCATTTCTCGTAAATAAGCGAACCATAAATCACCAACAACATTCTAAGATTTAATTCTAAAATATTTAATTCAAAACTTATTTCTTTGTTAAAATAACTAACAATGAAATAATTATAAGTAAAAATTATCATTAAAAATTATAAATTAATAAACAAATAAAAAAAATTTGTTAAAAAATATTTTTCTTAGCCTATTATTTTGAAACTTTTAAATAATATCACATATATAATTACATATCACAAACCACAAGTACATCACCAATTATATATGTATCACAAATCATATTACTTATATAATAGAATGAGGGAAATTCAGGACCTATATGTCACGATGTTAGCCATGAATACATTTTTTACTACATTTTTGTGATATTGGGAACATTTGTTTTTATTGTTCTACAAAATCTTGGGAATTTTTATTGAAATTGTCTTTTTACTTCAAAAAAAAAAAAAAAAAATCATTGAAGTCATTTAAATCCATTGGGAATTTCACGGTATATGAGGTGCAATTGGGCTGGCTAGCACCTTGTATGTCTCTATCTATATGTGATGAAATTGAACATTATTTTTACTGTTGCTACATTAATATTTCTTTTTAATAAAATATTTCGTTTAATAAAAAGTTGAAAAGTAAAAATATAATTATTGAAATTCTTCAATTTTATAACAATTTTATTAACTTATTAATCTTTGTGTAAAAAAGAACAATGGACAAAACTCTACGACCAGCACGACTTTAAACATTGGTTCAGAATTTTCAAATTATTTTTAGACGTGTTACCTCAAGAAAACATTGACAAACTTAGAATTCTAACTAATTTTCATCACAGAATGTAACACCTATGATATTGCGATAAAAATATTGACTAATCTCTACATTAAACACTATATTTGCTTGACATTGCTTAGCACGTTGAAATAAATCAGGTGAACCATTTAATGATTATATCCAAGCACTTAAAATACTTGCCAAAGATTGTAACTTCAAACCAGTTACTGCATTACAATACCAAGAAGAAACAACTTTTTTATTAGTGGTATAGCTTCTAATAAAATCCGCCAATGACTTAGCGAAAATAGAGACATGACATTAGAGACAAAGCTTATGAATCTGCTCAAAAACATTCTGAAGATTATCCTCAGTTGATCAAAAACTTTTACAAAAAAAACCTTTTATCTGTTTCTAATGAGAATATAGAAATTCTCACCGCATCTGCTGCTATTCCTAACAACTCCTCTCAAAACAAAGTTTGCATTTTCTGTGAAATTCTAGATATAGATGTCCAGCTAAAGATGCTTTAACATGCCGTAGACCTGTAACAAGTGTGGAAGAAAAGGATATTTCTCTAATGTATGTCTTTCAAAGCAAACTAACACCCACTTAGCAACTGCATCTATCTTAAAACTAACATTAGTAACTACTACTAGTAGCGTAAACCAATTTCTTTAAAAGTTGCAATATCACAATTAACAGTCATTTGCTTAAATCAATAGCTTCAAAATCTTGCCTCTACAGTGCTAAAGACAGATAATTTATTACCTCCAAGTACAACACCTTTACAAAGATGGATTTATTGAACCTTCAACATCACGATGGAGATCACAAGTCGTTATAACAAGTAACAAAAGATCAAAAAAGTGCCTAGTCATAGATTATAGTCAAGTTATCATTCATTATACATGTCTTGATGCCTACCCTCTACTACTCTACGCATTTTTAAACAATTTTGCAGTATCAACACTTTAGTACCATTGGTTTGAAATTATTTTATCACCAGATCTCAATTAAACAAGTATACTGTATACAGTATACTTCATTTCATCAGCTTCAAATACAGCATACCTGTATGCTGTTTTTGAAGCTGACAGAGGCTTACATCAGTTCACGCATATGTGGTTTGGTGAAAGTAACAGAGTAGGTCAGTTTTAAAGAACAATGGACAATATTATTGCTGATGAGAAATTGAAAGATACTTTTACTTATCTTGATAATTTGACAATCTGTGGATTGATGCAAGAGGAATATGACTACAACCTCAAACCCTTTACCTACATCAGGTTCATACAAAATGTATGAACCTGATGTAGGTAAGGTATTCCTAATAAAAGCAAACCTACAATACGCACTTATTAAGTATTCCAACATTCATGAATCTACTATTTCGATTTGTCATCTTGCACCACTAACCCAAAACTCACCTACAGTTGAGTTGGAAACACAGAATCTAAGCTCATTGGAGCAACTTACTTCACACTAGTTAAAAGAATCAGATGAGACTGTTTCATTGGATATTCCTATGACATCCGGTGGGCCTTGAGCTACCGCATCCAATAAGGTTGAAACCGATGTTTTACCAAAATCAACTCAAAATCGCACAGCTCTAAATTGGTTGAAACTTTAAACAATGGACTACTTTAAACTTAAAGATTTTTATATATAATAAACAATAAACAACGCCAATAAAACAACTATAAAATAACCTATAAAAACGGTCAATTCCTATTCATTTAAAAAACAGTAAACAAATAGAAAAGACAGTTAAACAGAACTTCTGCATTAGAACTTTATTTATATAATTAAATGTTGCTTTGAGATAAATTTCATTTTAACAATGAAAAAACAAATATATATACAACATACCTTTAATTGAGCATCAAACCCCATTTTTACAAGACCATCAACTTGTGCTTTCATCAAATATTGATATCCTTCATAAATAACCCAAGTGTGTCCAACATTATGCGCTAAAACAAAAAAGTTATTACATGATATTATAAGTTAACATAAAGAAAGTTATTAATAAAGTTATCATATTGTATTCACCTCCCCAATGCTGAAGGGGTTACTCTCATCCAGTAGGCTACACTTTTTTTTTTTAACTGTAACTACAACCCTCTCTAATCTCAATTAGCTTCGAAACATGAACCTTGAGGAACAAGGTTGTGGTGCAAAGAGTTAAGTTGAGTGTAGTACTATCATGGATGTGGTGGGGAATTAACCTGAAATTTCTAACTTACAAAGCAAGTGTTCTACCACTACATTGTAAACGACCAGGGCTATGGCCGGGGCCAGGTTTGATAACACAGCCGCGACCGGGGATGAGTTTATGATCAGTGCTGCATTAATATTGATAGATCCTATAAAAATGTTATTTTTATTTGAAATTTATGATATGAGTTATAATTAAAAACAATACTTTTATAGGATCTATCAATATAAATGCAACCCTGGTCATAAGCCCAGCCGGGGCTGCATTAAAATTGATAGATCCTATAAAATATTGTTTTTAAATAAAATTCATATCATAAATTTTAATGAAAGATAACATTTTTATAGGATCTATCAATACTAATGCAGCCCTGATCATAAACCTGGCCCTGGTCATGGCTATGTGTTATCAAACCTAGCCCCGGCCCTAGCCCCGGCCCTGGCCCCGGTCGCTTACTACCACTACACTACTACTACATTACATTCCAGGACATTCGATTGTTTTTGGAGGATATCCCAGGATATTTTAGATATAGAAAGCCATTATTTTCTAAAAATATTTCATTTTCATTTTTTTTAGCAAAAAATTTCATTCAGTAATAGGGTAATCATAAATCTTTAAGGTAAATTTTAAGTGATACATCTTTGGATACATCTTTGGTGTAAAGATGAAATTAAATATTTTAGCTTGATTCAAAAAAGAAATAAAGCCTCATTAGCCCTTAGTAAAATACTTAAAATAGAAAGTTTCTATAAAGTTAAAGAAATGTATTTAGTAAAAAAATTTTCCTTTTTATGGTCATTTATATGCAAACAAAATTTATTTACATAGCTTGCATGAAAAACCTACAAATCTTAGTTATATTGAGTTTTTTTAAGATTAAAAATATATATAAGAAAACCTCAAATTAATACTTAAATTGTTTAACTTTCATTAATTATTTATCATCACACACTTTTAATAAATGGGTCAAATCATTATATTTCAACCAACGGACTGTGGGTCACCATCTCTGATTTTTCTGATTTTTACATATTGTTATGTGCATTATGTAGATAGGTTAAATTTGAAATTTCAGACTTCCAAGTACAACGGTTCAAAAATTATAACCTTAGAAACATGACACAGTGGCCCCCTTTGATTTACAAATGGTCAAAACAGACTACTTTAGAGCTGTTTAGCTTTTTTCTCGCTTTCAACAAGTGACTCATTTTTTCTAGAACTATTTTCTGGATAGTTTTCTTTACAAAAGTGGTTTTTATTAACTTGTGTTAAATTAGAAAAAAATTACGACCTCCTCAACTTTGGAAAAAATCCTAAAATTGTTAAAATATGCCAAAATGAAACTAACTGTATCATTATTCTATTCATCCACAAGTCTTTAAACATAAGTTTTCTGATTAGCTACTACTGTCTGCAATAAATAGGAATAGTATAGGCAACTAGTTGCAGTTTAGAACTCAAATATATGTTATGTGATAATGAAATTAAATGTAATGTGATGATAAAATTAAATGTAATGTGATAATGAAATTAAATGTAATGTGATGATGAAATTAAATGTAATGTGATGATGAAACTAAATGTAATGTGATGGTTAAATTAAATGTAATGTGATGATGAAATTAAATGTAATGTGATGATGAAATTAAATGTAATGTGATGGTGAAATTATATGTAATGTGAAGGCAAAACTATAAGTAATGTGATTTTTAAAGTCTTACGCATATTTTTTTTTCCACATTTTTTTCCAGTTCTTTGTTGAAGTTGACTATAGTAATCTTTTCCATAACCCATTTCTTGTCTTGCTTCAACTTGTACTTCCTAAATATTGTCATTATGAATAAAAAATATTGAAAACATATATAAGGTATATATAAAAATATATAGGTATATATAAAAATATATAGGTATATATAAAAATATATAGGTATATATAAAAATGTATATAGGTATATGTAAAAAAAACTTAATAAAATAGTGATGACTAAAGTTTACAGTGCATTTTTTGACCTGGTCTAGAAGAGAAGAGCATCATTAGAAGAATCAGCCTAAATATGAAAACAGAATTACACTGATTTATAAAAACGTTATAAAATAAGTTAAACAAACAGTATACACTGAGTTTTGTTGTGTTAAAAATCACAAGCTACGCTGTCACAAATCAGAAATCAGATTCAAAATCAGCTGCCTGTTCTAAGCAATCAAAAAGAGAAGACCTTTTATCATTACAGGAGTTGAAATTCAGCAAAAAATTAAGTTTTCAGCCGCCTTAGGTGTAAGATTGACAGGAAGATCATTAATTTAGACAAGAAACAATACCGGATCAAGGATAGAACTTTGCATAAGTTACTGGAAATGAAAGAAAGTGTTGCCCTTTGAGGATGACTTTAATACTGTGGTTAGAAAGTTATGATTTAATTATCTCAAAAACTTTTCTAGATACACCATTAGAAGTAAGCATATAGAGAAGACCAACATGCCGAACCTCGAAAGATCAAAATCTGTATTGGCAGTCAGAGAGTAAGTCATTAGACTCAAGGCGTTAGAAATTTGTTAATTAACTTGATAAAAAATGACCTTGCTAATAATAGAGAGACTGATTGAATAATATTTAAAGGAATCAGAATGTTCTCAAGAGTATTTGAAAATTGGAAACGCAGATAACATTTTCCAGCAGGCAGGAAAACAAGATTCAATCAAGCACTTACTAGATAGTTTAGAGAGAATTGAAGAGAGTCCTGGAGAACACCTTTGTAAGACTATGATAAGAATGTTGACGACAAACTGTAAAATACTTTCACAAGCTGTAGAAGAGTTTTAATTGATAAATGAATTTTCTTTTTTTGTTAAAAAACAATTTTTTGACAATTTATTTGTACAAATAAAATTGACAATTTTTTTACAAAAAAACAACATTAGGTTTAAAAAATAACAATAAAATTTATAAAAAAAGTTTACTGAAATAAAAAAAAATCATGCAAAATTTATTAGTTGGAACTATTTATATATTAACTAATTAACTTTAAAAATAACTTTACAAATAATTACACTTTAATAACTACAAATGTTTAAACCTGAGATTGTGTACTGCAACTGACACAATAATACTTGCCATCAAGATCATAAAACGATTCTCCATCACATAGATCACAAATAGGCATGTTATAACTTTACCCTAAAACAAGCAAATCTGTAGATATGGGTGCTTTATAAAAACATACAGAAGATATACTTTTACAAATGCAAAAAATATGAAGACAAGAATTATATGTTATTTTTATGTTAATAATATATGCATAAAATAATGTTAGTGTATTCTACAAATAGAGTGCTCGATGATCTTAAAGAACAGAGCAATAATAAATTAATAAAAACTATTAAAAGAAAAAATAAGATGTTTATTATCATTATTATTATTATTATTAATGTTATTATATATATATATATATATATAATATATATATACATACATATATATATATATATATATATATATATATATATATATATATATATATATATATATATATATATATATATATATATATATATATATATACTTAATAATAGTAAAAATAAAAAAATCTTGATTTTTTTTTGACTTTCTTAGGTATTATGCAACTTTTTATTATATGTTATTATATTGCAGTATTTTTTATTATATTTGCATTATTTTTTATTATATGTTATCATATTACAGTATCATGCAACTTTCTTTTGAATATCTTATATTTTCAAAAATATTTTGACTTCTTATAATATGCTCACACAATATCTTATCAAATTTTAGAAAAAGCTGCCAACTTTTGCTGATATTTCCAAAGCATATAACTATTACTTAAAAAATAACAATTGTACTGGTGTTTATGAGAGATCTACACATGTCGCCGATAATTTTAAAGGTATCTGTTATCAATTGAGTATTTATACAATTGCAGTCAGCTGTGTAGTAGTAATTCACATAAGAAGACTTTTAAATAAATTACCTTGGTAAGTACTCTGATGTTAAAAAACCATCACATAAATAAAAGAAAAATTGAAAAGCGTTAGAACTAAATCTATTTTTACAACCTTGTTCAAGAAAGGTTGGTTTCATTATACCTTTAGAAGGAAAAAATTCCTGCAATTAATAGGAATTCTGAACAGATCAAAAAGCTTTAGGAAAAATGTTTATTGGAGAGAAAGACAAAGTTAAAAAAGCTCAATTATAAAAATAGAAAAATATATATATATATATAACACAAATTTTGTCCAAAACAAAAAACACACAACTTTTTTAGATCAAGAATTTAACATGAGCAAAACTGTAGAAATATTAAAAAAGAATCTTTTAGATAATAAATATGTCAATCATGTTGTACATCAATAACATAGATTTATCAACTCTAATCATGAAGCTCTAATAAACTGTGTACACAAAATAAATGTGAAAGTAGAAAAACAACTAAAAAAAAGTACTCCTCAATTTTTATTTTGAACCAAGTAATAATTTAAATACAATAATATACAAAGATTAAACATTAAAAAAGAAAAATTAATTATTCCTGTGGGAATCTAATAAAATTTCGAGCTTTTGCTCTAGTGGTACCCATAAGCTTGCACACAGAATAAGAATCATAACTATTTGATGCTTTTTTAAATGATATCTTAATATCTTTAATGTTTCTGCAAAGCTTTTTTGTTTTTTTCATTTTCTTTAATAATAGCCCAGTACTTTTCAATAACTCTCAATTCTGGGCAATTTAGAGGATTTTCTGTTTTAGGCACAAATTTCACATTGTTCTATTTATACCATTCCATAGCTAGTTTACAATAATGAATTAAAGCTAAATCAGGCCAGGCCATTTAAATTTCTTATCTGCTTTTCCTCTATATTTGGCAATATAATAAACAGCCCCAGAGATTTGTTGATGATCGTACTTGATATAAGTTTCATCGTCTTTAATAATACAGAAATTTTTAGAAATAAAATTGCCATACAACTTTCTGCCGCAGGTTCTTACACTTTTTTGTTGAGTTTCAGAACGGTTGGGCACTTTTGTGCTTTGAAAGAATGAAAACCATGTTTGTTTCTAACTTTTGCAACAAAACTATGAGAAAATCCATATATTTTTGCACGCTCTCTTAGTGAAAGGCTTGGGTTATTCTTAAAACTGTTAACCAGTTTTCTAACTAGTTTTATATCTTTAAAACAAAATACAAAATAATTTAAAAGATTTTAATACAATCACTGAAAAAAAATGACGTGTTTATTCTTTCACATATATTTTGTATACACGCTTTAGCAGTTATGTTTGATAGTACAATAAACAACACAGGTCATAAAAATGGAGTAATTAGAAAATTATATGAAGGTATGAAATAACCATTCAGAAAGTACTTTACTAGTAAAAGGTAGACAATAAAAAACAGGTTCTTCTACATCAACAGGTAAAATTAGTACTGCATTAAATTTAAATCTAGATTTATTGATTGTAAATAAATATTTCCAGATTCCTGGAAAAGTTGTTAATGTAAGTAATGTGGTGAGTGATTTAGGCACTTTTTAGATGTACCTTTTAAAAGCTTGGGTATCACTTCAACAGGGCTACAGCACAGAATGCTATGCCAGTAAATCTAATCACTAATGAACTATTAAAAGAAATTGCACTCAGTTTAATTTTATTAATTAAAATGCAATCAATACTTGGTATTTTATTTTGCATTTTATATTTATATTCATATGCAAAAAAAAATTATTTTATCTTATAAATTATAAATTATGATTCTTAACTGACAATAGACTATATTTATTTTGCACATTTAGGGTAACAAGGGGTTAAAAGCCTAACTTCGTCAGTTCATATAATAAATTGTCTAATGTTATTGTATTAAGAGAGTGGGGCATTAGATTCGACATGATAGAGACTAACTAACCAATCAAGGAACTTTTCATTACTATTTTTGGGTTTCTAACTAATGGCATTGATGTTTAATTAGCATTTATAAATGAGTGATTTTTCCACTCAGCTTTCAGTTTCCTTTAAATTTTTTTAAAAACTTCAGCTAAGCAACTATCTATGTATGTAATCAATGAGTTAAAATAATGATATTTGTAAAGCAAATGAAGGTAGAAATTTTAAGTAAAATGGCACTTGGATGAATGTCTAAGAAATTGTTTATAAGCAGCTCAAAAATTTCTATTTAATATTTTGAATAGATTGCATTTCTAAGAAATATTCTGATTATTTTGATTATTCTGATTGGTTCTGTTGATTATTAATTAGTTTAATTAGTTTAAAAAAAAACAAATTTTTTAATTATCAGGAGCTTAATGCCTCCAATTGTTAAAAAAGGTGATTAAAACAACTAAATAACATTGATCAGATAAATAAAATCCATGTTTTAATTTTAGAAACATTACAGAGATATAATTTAAATTAAAAAAGTTATTTATTTGTAGAAATAGTTTATATTTATCTTTAAATATAGTTCTGATAATGGAACTTAATGCCCCCTTTATTGTGCAGAATAATTTGGACATACAAAAAGAATGAGGAAGGAGGCAGAAACTCCTATGCAACTAGCTAGACAATTACAGATGCCTACACATATCGTTGTCAACATTATTGTCAACTGCAGCATCATCAACAGAATCATCACCTTTATCTTCAGCTCTTGCAAAAAGACAACAGAAACCATTTTTTTTACCTTATCCTCAGGAAAGTTTTCTATTAGAAACTTTCATGTGCAAACTTCTGGGCATGCTAGATCAGCTAGAATCATCAGGTTTCGCTAAAGAGAAAGCCTAACAGGTGATGAATATTTGAAGCAACTGAGATAAAAAGCAGCAAAAAAAAGAATAAGACCCAAGAAAAAGAGACTTCAAGAAAAAGAAATCTTCGAGATGGAGATGATAAGGACAGTGATGAGAATGATGACATTGTGTCTAAAATGGGGTGTTCATAGAGATCAAAGAGAAGAGTGGGTGTACAGTAATTTATGTGATGTTTGGTACCATGTTAAATGCACAAAAATTCCAGATGAAGCTGATATTGAAGCCATGGACTATATTTGTGAGAATTGTTTAAAAATAATGTAAAATTATCTTTTACATACTGGAGCTTATTGCCCCCATTTTTTAAAATTTGAGTCGGCATTAGTTGTAACTTTTTAGGTTTTTTTCCACTATATGACTTTAAATTTTACTAAATAAAGCTTTTGTACATAAAGAAATATGTGTTGTCTAAAAATTAAAAATATTTCTAACTTGAATTTAATAAGTATTTACTTATTTCAAAGAGAAAAAAAAAAGTTCTTGAAAACACAGGACTTAATGTTCTGATGTGCTTTTTTTTTTTTTTAAGTATTTTTAGTGTTGATATTTTTGTTTTATTTGTTTATTGTTATTGTTTTTGTTTGTTTTTTTTTTCGTTTTTTTTCTGTGTGTGTATTTTTTTTACAATATTATTAATATTCTAATATTACTGATATTATTATTTATGTACTAGTAATATGTTATATATTTTGTTATAAATTTATAGTGAATATTTGTAGGTTGTCACGTTTTTGTCAGTTAAATAACTGTTTATGACAAATCCTAACATTGTATTTACTTTTTAATGTGAAATAATTGATTGATTGATCAATGCCCCCTGTTACCCTAACTAGTTATATATATATGAACTACAAACTATATATTTTATATAGTATAACTCAATCATTGACTATTATTAATTAGGAATTATAAATTATAAGTTATAATAGAAAATAAAAGCATTTAAAATAAAATAAATGCGTATAAGATAAAATATTAACTGCATTTTAATCAATAAAATAAAACTCTAATAGTTCATTTCCTCTAATAGTTCATTTTCCTGAAAGAATAATTAATATTTTAAAACGAAAACATTTAAATAACTGATTTGAAATAGCTTATATTTTTTTAATACTCTTATTATACTCATAACTCTTGTTAAAACGAATCACGTGGATGTTACGGCGTTTGTTTTTAATTTTTACTAGTTCAAAATTTACTTTTACCGAAAAATGAATTTGATAGAAAAGAACGCATCGGAAAAAGTGTTTTAACCATGCCTCAAGTAAAATATCAAATTTCCAAATAATAGTCGGAACTCTAGCTCAATTTTAAATTTGATTTGCCCATATAAGCAGCCATAATTCATTTCTATAAATCTTTTGCAGTACATGCGTTTGCGTATTATTTGGAACTCTGTGAAATAAAGGGGTAAAAATTTCTAAATACAGTAAAACGTTTATTAAAACGCTAAATGTATCAAATTAATAAAAGTATCAAGTTATGTTCATAGAAATACTTTACTCTCATTTATATATATATATATATATATATATATATATATATATATATATATATATATATATATATATATATATATATATATATATATATATATATATATATATATATGTAGATGATTTAAGTGTAGACATCGTGATTATAAATTTTAGTGAAAAAACATTAAAAATATGGTGCTCTTTTTTAGTGTCATCAAAAATCAACCAAAAGGCAAAAAGCGGCCATTTAAAACCTCAGCTTATCCGTTGAAATATAGTTTCAATAGCTAACACAGACAATTTTGGAGCCGATTGATTTTTGTGTAGTTAGTGTGTCACATTTCAAAAATATCGGTGATTTCAATAATTTACTTCAATAATTAAAGAGAGATCACCGATATCTTTACCAATACCACTTCTTTGTGACAACTTTTTTTATTATTATTATTATTATTATTATGGCAATTATATCTATGAGGTTCAATATTATTTTGTTTGCGTTCAAGATTGTACATATCTATATTTTTGCAGTTTTTATTCACCGGTAAAAAATTTCTCACTTAATTTTAACTGTTGCTATGAGATTTTTCTCATTTGATCGAGTATGTATTAAACCTACTTTACTTTCGATAAATTTTTTTTTCCCACTTAAATACTAAATGTCTCTTTTGGTAGTTATTTATATCTTTTAAAATTAAAAGAATAAAATTTAAAACTTGAGAATAATTTCTTAAATAAGAAATGAATGAAGACTCGTAAACCCATTTTACAAATTTGCTGAAAGCTTCGTTAACCCATTGACCTCACCTTTAGCAAATGCAGACAGTTGAAGTAATGCCTAGCTTGTTAAGAATAAATATTCCTCAACAGATCTTTAAGATTACAATTTTCAGTTTTCTATTTGTAAACAGATTGTCCTGCATTGCCATTAAATCAAGCATTGTTGATTAGTAAAAGCTTGGAATTTGGAAGATATAGATTCACAACTTCTATTATCCTCTTGCAGCATAATTTAAAATATGTTGATGTCCCTTCTCAGCTCAGTAATCTCCAACTGGTATTCCAGAAGAAGGAGTACAGTATTCGGTTGTCACTCATAATGATTTATATGTGAAATACATTTTACTGGATTTCCTTTTCTTGTCTTCATCGCGCAATGGTTTACATTATTTTTGGACAACTTGCATTGTGAGCATAAGTGCTTTATTATTACTATAAGAACTGCGCTGCTCCATCAGCTTTAATACTGAGCATTTTTTTAATTATCTGTGAATCTTTTAATCTCCCATCCAAATTAAGGTGCATCATAGCGGCAGACAGAAGCTCATCGGTGGACTTTTGCAATTAATCTGACTTTTATTTTTCATTAGAATTTACAAGAAAATTCCTCATTCTATGTAGAATTTTGTTCCTTCTACCTCACCTTTAAAGACTTGACACTTAAATATAACTTTAACTTGTTCTTGGATGATCAATTTTGTAACTGTATTAAGAGCTTTTGATTAATCTACGAGAACTCTCAACGTATATTAGGAATTTTCAAAAGATTCAGCACTGCTACATGTAATTTGGAGAGTAACGTGTTCTGTAGAGTTTTTTTTTAAACCCGTATTGATTGACATATACTATATTATTAGTAGGGTGGTTATAAATGAAATTATATAAAATTTTCTCTATAAAAATAATTTTATATAATTATATTTTTCAAAAGTTAAATAAAACTTTTGAAAAAACATAAAACATAGAGATTAGATGTAAATTTGTAACTCTAGTTGTATCACCTACTTTGTACATTGGTGTGACTTTCTCTCTTTTTTTAAAACGTTTAAAAAAATCCCCTATTTCACTGATACACAATGTAAAACTTTGAATAGTACAGCTTTCAAGGGTTCACGCAAGTCAATGACAAAATTATCATTTATATCATTGTAACCAAATAATTTATTTGACTTGACCATTTTAAAAAATTGTCCAAAATTCTCAAAGGATAGTTTAAGAAGTTATGGACGAAGTTATTGGCAAAACATAATTAATTATTTTAATTTTCACCTAAGAGATTTTCTTTTGCTAGATTGGGGCCAATTGATACAAAAAATTTATTTTATTCATCACATATCACAGTTGGATTAGAAAAAAAGTCATAATTAACTTTTATTGTTTTGGGCAGTGCGCACGTTTTTGTTTCTTGCATACCAGTAAGTTTTCTCATAATTTGCTTATTTATCGCAAGTAGTTTTTTATATTTACAGTTATTTTCGCGTAGTTTTTATATTTACATTTCTTTAGGTGCCTCAAGAAGTCCTTACGGTCTTATTAGAGAGCATCTCAGAAGAGGATATAACTAGAAAGTTCACGCCTCCTTCCTTACCGATGACGCAAAATATAACCGGCGCTCACGTTAAACCCTGAGTCTCTTGTTTCTATAGCAAGCACCATAAATCCCTGCGCCACTTCTGCTTAAATTAAATATAGTAACTTGCTCTGTTTTTCTACTTATGTATTTGATATTTTTGTCTAATTTTAGAGGATTCTCAGAGATCTTTTGTAATCCATGGTGACATCAAATTTTCATTTTTTTTTATTAACAGTACCTTTCGGAAAATCAACGTCTTATATTTCATAACAATTTTTAAAGTTTTTATTTGGTTCCTATAAAGCAGAGATATTTGTTTTTTAAATTGTTACAAATTTGATGAAGTAAAAGAGCGTTCTTTAAACGTTACTTTCTAATGGGATATTTTTATTGTGTTGATATTAGTTAAGAAAAAGAAAGGAAAGTGATCAAAGTTATTATTTTTAACTTTTTTTTTTTTTTGAAAGATTTGTTAAAAGCAGCGATTGTCATGATATCGTTTTTTAAAGTAGGTGATGTTGCAGCTCTTTCTTGTAGGTTTGTTAATTAAAGGAAATGCACCATTTTCAAATACATCATTATAAAACATTTTAATACCACAGTTGGTGTGGTATAAAAAAAAAGTTAATATCACATAATAATTAGTAAAATATTTTTTCTTGAACGTTTTTAAAGCATCAGGTTAAAGGAATTCAAGTTGTCTTCATTCCTAATCTTTTCACAGAGTATAGAAATTTTACTAAATGTGCCAAAAATAATATCAGCTCAGCATGGTATTGTGAGATGCTGAACACTTTGCATCAACAATAAAAGATTTAAATTAAAATATTCTTTGTCAGATAAATAGTTCAGTAAAATGAACTATTAAAAGCAACTGATAGAAGCTGTACTCTATTATTTTTAATATATTATTTTGTGGAATAAATGACTTGGTATTACGTGAAAAATATAACAACAAAGGAATTATCCTCCAAAGATATGAGTATAAAATTGAAAGAGGAGTATTTTAAAAAAAACTTTTGATACAGAAGCTAAAAATGCCCGTTTATCATCACATTGAACGCAGAATTATTTATTTAATTTGTCTGAACATGCTATGCAACAAGATATTGTAAAAGGTGCCAGTAATGTTGTTGAATTTTCGGTCATTGTCGTTTACTGAGAGTGCGGTTTGTTAATACCTTTAAAAAAAAGGCTTTAATTTGTGAGGAATTTTAATTTTTGTAGATTTTTACCGCAAAAAAATATGAACTTTGCTATGACATCTGATTATATCATTCAAAATTGCAAAACATTTCGCCTTCTCCTTAATAATTTGCTCGGTCAAGATTATGATGGATGCTCCACACTGGCTTGAAAAGAAAATGGTGTTCGGGCAAAAATTCAAAGGATTTACCTGAAAGCCATTTTTGTTCACTACGGTTCATATAAACTAAATCTTATATAAATTAAAAGAGATGTTGCAGTAGTACAAAATACTATTGACACTATTAAAGCAATTATTGCATTTTTTCGTAAAAGTCCAAAACAGAGATCTTCTGACACAAATACTTCCCTTCTATTGGAGACAAGATGGACCAGCAAGTACAAAAGTGTTTGAGTTTTTTGTAGTAAATTTAAAGATATTTATTTTGATCTGGAAGAATTTTCATTGCATACAAATGGAATTACACAACAAATGCACATCAGCAATGTTTATCAAAGTCCAGCACATACTATTTTGCATTACTCAGCCATACTTAAACAAGTTAGTCAGGCTCTTCAAGCTGATTAAGTTGATCTTCCAGAATTCCAACTGCAAGTTTAAAAACTACTCAGTTTAGTTAAACTTCAAAGAAGTAAGTTCAGTAACTATTTCAAGGATATTTTAGTGAAAAAAATACAACTTGTGCAGAAGATAATATTGAAATGATAATATTGTTATTTAGGCAAACGATTTGCATTCCTTAATTAGTTTTTCTAATTGGCTCGTTGGAGAGTCAATTTTGCGAACCCCACAGTGTACAATTTAACTTAGTATTTCTGCATCCGTCTAGATTATGCAAACTGAACTTAACACTTTAAAGACGATATTTCGACGACTAATAACCTATACAGCATCGATAATTTTGAAACTGAGGCCCTGAGTTGGTTTGATTTTGGAACGCTCGAGAACATAACAGTAACCAAATTTCATCAACTTATTACCTTTTACAAAATTTTATCCAAGTATCAAGTATGCTTTACTAGTGTTAACTTTACCAGCTACAACATGCACGGTGTTTAAAACATTACGTTGAGTATTATACGTTGATATTGAGACGAATGTTTTTATATGTTTTTTGATAGGCATGAAATTCTCTATCATAATATTTAACTGAAAAAAAAAATTAGAATAGCCTACAGTTAGGGTTTACCCTGTTAGTTGGAACCTTGTCAAGCTAAATATTAGTTAACTAAATCTGAAGGTAGAACTTTGGCACATTGGTAGTTCACTTATTTTACGTTAGATCGCAGTAAATTTTAGTTTATTTTGTTATTTTTTATTTATTTTATTTTTTTATTATGATACAAATAGTCCAATCTCAATTTTGGAATAAATTTCAGAACCTTGTCAAACCAACGCGACGAACTTTAGAAAAGTTTTTTTAGTATTATTTTATTAAAGTATTATTTTATTAAAGTTTTTGATCATTATGATAATTATGCAATCACCGCTTTGTTACGATGTAACAGTTCTGACTTATGACAATGTAACAATTTTTGTACTATATGCAACTTCGAGCAGAATACAAGAAGTAGTCATAAACTAAACCTTATAATTATTTGTGAAGAAATTAAAACAATGTTAATAAAAAAAAGAATACATTTTGCTCAGAATGCTGTCAAATAGTTGGATTTGGTTTTTGCCTCGCATGCCACAAAATAAGCTTGATTTTAAATATATTGTATGTCTTTTGTGCGTACTGCGTTTATTATAAACATTCATTGTGCCATTAAAAAATTGCTGCGTACGTACTATGGCAGCAATAATTTTTAATGGCACAATGAATGAATGTTTATAGTAAACGCAGTACTCACAAAAAAACCAACTACATCTATTTAAAATCAAATTTATTTTTTAACAAGAATTGAAGTCGTCTGGTATCAATACCAAACATACCAACAATTTTATCTATAAAGTCTTTTTTATTTTGTTTCTGTATACGCTTAACATGCAGAACCCTGACAGACGGTTATTTGACATCGTTGACCTTTTTTTTTTTGTCCTCATTTGACGTTAATGGAAAAAAAAATCGCAAAAAACGCTAATATTCGCTATTTTTCATAAATCTTTTTGTAACGTTAAATGGCACAACAAAAAGTGCTGATTTCTATCAGCGTTGAAATAGCTATTAAAAAAAAAGAAGGCTTTTATAAAGTAAAACTCTTTTTAAATTTAAATAATGACAATTCAGTCTTCTCACAAACTTACCGTTAGTCGATGTGAGTACATTTTGTCGCGCACATCCTTAACTGACAGTCAATGTTTAATTGTGTCTTTAATTTAATTTAATTGTGTTGAACGTTTAATTGTGTCTTGCCTCCAACGGTCAGTCATGCATATTCATTACCCAATACTTATCTCTAATCGTCAGTTAATGAATGTATAACTTTGAATATAGTTGATGAACAAAACAATATTTTAATTTACTACGTCATATACATTAGTGTTATTAAAAAAATTGAACAATTTGTAGCAAAATGTTTATTAGCAATGTTTATTACTTGTAGCAAATGTTTATTAGCAATGTTTATTATTTGTAGCAAATGTTAAAAAGCAGGCTGTGTTATAAATAAAAAAGATTTTCAAAATGATTTAAATTTACTATAAATCAAGAAAGTAATGTTTAAAACGAATTTTTTTTATGAGAGAAAGTGTGATTAACTTGGCAGCATAATATACAACAACCAAACAACAATACAAAGCATTATGGACTGAATCAGTGATGGACAATACCAGTAAGAATTTTTCTAATGTCTTTTGCAAGATATTTGATGTTGTGACAGATGAAAAGCGATATGAACAATTTAATTACTTGGTTTGATTGCTGCGTCCGTCGAAATCAGAGCAGTATATTATCAAATAGTGTGTTGCATTTTTAAAGGGAGATGTTTAGCATTAACTTAAACACTACAAAGTACCTACTTCCTAGTTATTTATGTGTCCAGAATGTAGATCATGCGCATAATTAAGTTGAAAATCTTGTTAGATAGTATGGTATTGTACTATTGTTTCAGTAACAAAAATTAAAAGTAGTTAACTACTTATATCAGAAAATTTTAAAGTAGCTAAAATGTTTCTAACCGCAGTTAGAACCTTGTCTTAGTGAAAATATGATTATTTCACTATCACAAGTTTCTAACTGCATTTCAGAGGTATTTATTTTTCAATGAGGAGTGAAACATTTTTAGTTACAAATAGTGATACTAAAGGCAAATGCTTATGTTATCATGAGTGAAAAATATTATCAATTGATATTAATAAATTTCTATAGTAGAAACATAACAATATTTGACATCGATTTACTCAAAACTACCTCAGATCAGTTAGAACCTAGTCAAACCAAAGCGACGAGTTGGTAAACTGACAATTGCATAAAAGTCTCAGAATTTCTTAATGTTCAATATTCTCAAGAAAAAATGTCAAAAAATTACAAAAATTGTCGACGCCCTTTTTGTAAATTTTTTGAAATAACTAATTTTAAGAGATATCTTGTAAAACTTTATTGCTACTGTAATCAGTGATCAAAATTTTTTGGTGTTTTAGACAACCCCGGACATTGTGAAAACTCCAAATTATAATATGATCATGTAATGTCAAATGAAAATTTTTTGCAATGAGTCTGGGAACAAAAATACCCAAACAGATTTACTTTCCCAAAGCAATGACAATAATTAATAACAAATTTTTATTTACTATCTTATATTAAACTTAAATTTATCAACAGGTTTGAAAAGTTATCTTATTTTCTTTTCAAGGATTTTGAAAGATTTGATCATGATAAATTAACAAGCCCTAAATTTGAGGGGGGAGTAGAAACTTTAAATGCTTATAACTTTTAAAAAATGAAATATCCTTATATTAAAATTTAAATCTGTTGATGAATTCAAAGTCAGTATAAGATAGTAAATTTTAATATATTTTATTAACTCATTTTCCTTACTATTGGGCTAAAGGGGTAAATCATTTAGGGTATATTAATTTCCAGGCTCTAATTACAGCAATTTTTCAATTCGAAAAATTCTCATTCAATACATAATTACTAAATGGTAATTATGTATTAAATGAGAATTTTTGTGGACATTCTAAATGAAGTTTCCGACACTATAAATATTATCAGAAAATGGCCCTAATCAGTGATAGTGATTCAGATTTAAAAACAGTAGTCTGATTGCAGCATCATCAACATCTTATAATGTGTTGAATAATCATTGTATACATTGTATAAAATTAAACGAAAAATTTAATATGACTAAATCTTTCACTTCAAAAGGGGCAGATTCAATCTATTTAAATGATTTTTAGAAAATAAAATAAAAAGACAATCTTTCAAAAGCAAACAAGATATATAATTCTAATAGCAAGTATATTCTATTAGGTTTCAAAATTGATTTTTAAATATCAATTTTGAAACCTATTGCTAAATGACAAGGTTGTTATAGTGTATAGTTATAGACTTTTCATTAATCTTGAGTATAAAAGATTGCAAAGTTCTAACATTCAATACAAACACGTCATCTATGCAATCCTATTTGCATAGATAACGTGTTTGTGTTGTTACATATTTAAACTCCGTAACTTTCAATCGTTACTTAATGGCTCGTAAAAGCTTTCGCAAAACCGTCAAGTTGGCTCAAAATAATAAAATTTGCGCATAGTATACTAAAATTGAAAAGTTAAAAAATATTAGACCAAAAAACTTTTGGAATGCTTTTAGATGTTTAAACAAAGACATAAATTCTAGATTATTTACCATAAATAATAAAAAAGACAAAGAATCCATTACTTCAGAATTTGCAAACCACTTCGAAAAAGTACTGAATACTTCAAAAATAACACATCGTAATGGAAATCATCGAAGAATTCCCCCGTGTACAAAACATGATGATGTTATAATAACTGAAGAAAATATAATTAGGGCTATTTCGAACCTAAAATTTAAAAAATCTCCTGACTCTTTCGGTATCTCAGCAGAACATTTGAAATACGCAAATTGTGATACTTTAACAAAATGGCTCATCAAATTTTTTAATTATTCCATTAATTATGGATGGACACCATTATCAATGTCGACGTCTATTATTGTACCCCTTGTTAAATCGTATAAAAAATCTTTAGATAGCCCGAACAATTATCGCGGTATTAGCATTATACCAATTTTTACAAAGGTTCTAGAATACCTAATCCTTATTATATGTCCGGATATTAGAGATACTCACCCCCTACAATTTGGATTCAATGCTAACTGTTCAACGCTACATGCTGAATTTCTAATTAGCGAAACAATTAAACATTACAATAGCAACAATTCACCTGTATACCTATGCTCTTTAGATGTAGAAAAAGCTTTTGATAGCTGCAACTGGAATATCCTATTTGATAAATTATATTTCGATAAAAAATTACCACTCTGTATAGTTAACACTATCTCTTCGTTATATAACAATAGTAGTGCAACAGTCTCATATCAAGGTTGTAAATCAAACTCCTTTCTTCTAAAGCAAGGAGTAAGACAAGGATCGATTCTTTCACCTCACCTATATAATATTTACACTGAAAGTCTTCTTGAAACTATTACAAATCAAGGTATTGTTGGCACATCGATATATTGTAAATTCACTGGTGTGGTGGCATATGCGGATGATATTATACTTTTAAGCTCTACCCTCTCTGGTCTCAAAAAGCTGATAAAAACATGCAATATTTACAGTAGTTTAAATTGTATTAAAATAAATGCCGAAAAAACTGAATTCTTGATTTCAGGTAAAGCACAAATACAAACCAATACGATAACGATATCTAGTAATAAAATAAATCTTCAGAATAAACTTAGACATCTGGGATTCACATGGGATACTAAACATTCAACTTTTGCTTCACTCAATAATACAAATGTTGATGAAAAAATTTCAAACTTTAGAGCTGTTGTTCAAACTCTTATTCAATCTGGAATCCGGTTTGCCCACCCAAGTTCTATTTCTTATATATATAAATTATTGGCAGTCCCTACCTTAACTTATGGTATGAAGATATATGAAAATAATTCTGATTTGATGAAAAAGCTAGATGTAATTAGAAGGAGTGCACTAAAATCGCTTCTAAATGTTTCAAAACACAGTAAGAACTATACAAATTCGCTATTTAAAATCCAGGAAATTTCAAAAAGTATTCAGCAAAATAAATTAAACTTGTTTCTTCGTCTTCTTAATAATAAAACAACTTCAGACATTATCTTTTCACAACTGAAACACCCCTTATTTAAACATTCGTTTGTTGGCGATATTCAGGACCTATGCCGTTTTCGGATGCTAAATTTTCAAAACTTAATTCAAAATAAAAAGAAGATAAAAATAGCACTTTCTAAAAGTGAAATTCCCTCCGAAGTTGAACAAACTTTGAAACATGCAATAGAGTGCTGGAATGCGAAAGAGCAAAGAGGAATTTTTAAACAAATTCTGGAAGAAAAAATTCTTAAGTGAAAATCACGAGAAATAACTTTCTTATTTTTCTTTTTTACCTTGTAAATTACATTGGGTGTTAAATAAATGAAATAATAATAATAATAGATTCAATTTTACATAAATTAAAAAATATGAAAAATTCAATTTGCACTTTCTCTAAGTTTAGCTGTTGTTTTTTGTCTGTTGTTAACAACAGACAAAAGATCGTTTTACACAAAGAGTTTTTATTACTTTTAAGACTATAAAACAACAGTTAAAGTTACAGAAAGTGTAAATTGAATTTTTTTAGCACATCATATTAGTAAACCTATTTAATTTCAATTTAATCACTTTTATTACTATTATATAGTGATTTTTTAAGAAGCATAAGGTATCAGTTAAGTTATTATTTAAGCTACTCCGAAGTTAAGTTACAAACAATCCGCATGCACTAAAAGCTCTTTTACTCTCAACAGATGATGATTGAATAGTTTTCCAACCCTGAAAATGAGTCTCTAAATTAGAAGTACGTTTTTTTGTTGAAACAAAGACAGATATTTTTTTATTGAATTGCAGGCTTCTTTACGCAGAATTCTTGTAGTGTTTTGCTTTTTACTACCTAATGTCAAAAAATGGATAAAATGACTCGGTGTTTTATAAAAATAAAACAAGCGTAGAACAGAACGTGATGTCAATTTCCAATCATCTCGGATTAATGTCTCGTGGTAGTCCAATCATTAATTAATTCTTGTTTTAACTCAGAACTTTGTTTAGCTTTTTCCAGTTGTACTTTGATATCAAAATTTTCTTCTATTGTATTTTTAAAGTCAACTTCACTATCTTCTATACATTCTTCTTCTATTGTTTAAGGTGAAAGTCTTACTAAAGATCTTTAGCTAACAATATAACTACTACTTTTTTTTGCTTTAATCCAAAAGTATCTAATGTACCAGATAATAGAAAACCAGGTTTATTTAAGTATTGGTTGAAATTTTTGTTTCTAAAGCTTAATATAAGTTAATTACGTCAGATTCAAGTAATTGTAGTTTACTTATAACAAAAGAAAATATTTTTTCTGTTGTAAGCAAACTTGAGTCGAAAACAAACTGCTCCTCTCCTAACTTTACAGGTTTCTCCGCACAGCGGCCTTGTTTTCAACTTGTTTCTCTGCGCAGCGGCCTTGTTCGTCAAGGTTCGTGTTTCGGAGTTATAAAGTTGAGAGAGGGTAATAACCACAAGTAGCCTCCTCATCTGTAGTGGCCTTCTCGACTTTGGGGAGGTGAATTATAAAACAAAAATTAAAAAAAAAAAAAAAGATTTAAAAGTCTTGACTAAATCTTGAAGTATTTGCAGCTCTGAATCTAATATTGTTATTGATCAAAGTGAATAGGCGTCATTTGAAAGCATTTGCTTAAATTGACAAAGTTGAGCAAATGCTTTTTTGTCAAGTTAAGGAAATGTTGATTTTTTAAACAAATTTATTATTGAGTGAACTTTTTTTAAAAATAAAAAATAATTTGATTAAGCTTTTTATCTCGATTAAGCTCTTTACTGTCATCTTCATTATAATTCTTAAATCAATATTATTGTTTTGGTCTAAAATTTAAGTTGATTTTACATAAAGTACATTCCCCATTACTAAACGGATTGCATTGGCGTAACAGATGTGATGTAGTGGCTTGATTAAACAACCAAGTTTAATCATAACAGATGTACCATCTGTTGATGTACAAACAATTTCATTATTAAACTACAGTTTAAATTCTTCAACCTATCGCTCACTATCTCAATAGTTTTTTCAGATAGCATACTCCCAACAGCACGTAAAAGTCCAAGATTATAAATACTTGTGCACATTAATGTTTATAAAACAACGCATTTTTAATTGAAGTGTATTCTTCAACAATTAAGCTAAATCTAACATTGTTAGCTTTCTTGTCTTTTAATTTACTTGTTAATTGAGCCTTATTGTCTTAAGCATGAGCCAGTAAATATTTCTAATAGAAATTGAACTGGAGGGTACTTTGTGTTCTTTGGCTAAAGCAAATACTTGTAATCTCTTACTTTTATACTAAATGAAAGTCTAAAAACTATTAGTATAGTGGCAATGGTATCATTTGCTTGTAAAAAATCTTTTTGGGTTGAACTATTTTTTTATTATCTTTAAACACTTGTACAGCCTCCTTTGATAGTTACACTAAAGTTACAAGTTTGCATTTAGTAATTGTGTTTACTTTGCACTTTAAAAGATACTCCCACACAGAAAAATTGTTTTTAATTTTTTGAAAAGTTATGATAAAATAGGCTTTTAAAATTGCTTTGAAATAAAATAAAACTTTAAAGTGTTTAGGAAGCTGTGGTAGGCGGATTTATTAACATGTGCAGGCGTGGTGCAGTGTACAGTGGGCAAGAATTGTCTAAAAGTGACAAAACTATTTATGGGTTAAATATAGAGATATTATATATGTTTATAGAGGTTTTGGGACCAAAAACTCATTTTCGGGCTCTATTTTAAGTTTGGAGTGGTCATAAAATGTATTGATAATTTTTAAATTAGATGGTACATGTTGTTTGTTTAAATATAGGTAATTACGGTCAGGGAATTCAAATTTGGGCGTATTCGGTCTTCAGGAGTGGTTGTGACTATTCAAGTGGTTATTTAAGGAGTGGTCAAGGGTGGTCGTAGAATATCCTGATGGTTTTAAATTAGATGGGACATGTTGTATGTCTAAATATAGGTAACTAAGATTACTTCCCCCACTTAAAAAAAGTTAAAAAAACCCTTTTTTACCGTCTTTTTTGAGTATTTTTGTTTAAATTGTTAACAAATATATTCCGTAGCGACTTCAACTTTTCACACAATATAATTTACTATCTTATTTATACTGTATAAAAAATTCGACTTAAAAAAAAAAAATTCAAGGGTCCCCTCGAATTAAATAGTAAAGTCCTTTTGTAATTTGGCAACATCAGAAAGTAGTTTTTTACTGTAAAGGCTTAAATTTAGGACGATCTAAAAATTGTATTGAAATAAAAAAATTTGATTGTCTTTATTTGAACCAATAATTATTCTAAAACAATGGTCGCGTCTAAACTGGACGTTCAGCATAAGAAAAATTTCTTTTCGTGTTTTTTCTTCAGCATGGTAAATAATTCCATGTTGTTTGTTTTAAGTTGTTTTAACAAGTAAAACTTAATGTTTAATTAACATTATTTTCTTTATTTTAATATTAATAAATAATAAGATTTCGACATACCAATAGTAATCAATAGTATAAATTTTTTTAATTTAAAAATTATTGTTTTAAATTTTTTATTTACTTTAAGCTTTTTGTTTTTACAATAAATTTAATATACGAATTAAGGTTAGGAAATATTTTCTAAAATAGAATTCCAATGAAATTAGACTAGTTTTTGTAATTGCTAGGCTTATGTAATTGCTTTTTTTAATTTCAGTAAAGTAATTTGCGCCAGATTTTGTTAAACGGTATCCCAATTAGTAAGTAACTCAGTCACGTGCTTCTGCTGCTGCTAGTACTGTTTTTTTTCTGTGGTAACCACAAAAATGGATCTACGTTCTCGTAAACTACCGAACCCTAGTATAAAAAAGAAAAATCGTTCAGTAGAAAAACCGAGATCCACACGAAATTATCATCAAAATTATTTAATTGGATTTGAATTAGAGAAAAGTTTGAGTGTCGGTGTAAAACTTCCCCTTAAAATTGCTTTGCTCCGAAGATACCTTTACTTTAGAGAAATCAACAAGGGAAGTAGTGAAATAACAGTGTCGGCAAAAAATATTTTTAAAGTTATTTTGATTGAATTGCAAGAACTTTGGAAAAGAGCTCACTTACCAGTTAAGACAGATAACAAGTGCATCGAGTATTTCATTGCAGTTTTTAATGAATGGCAAAGTGTGCTGAAAAAAGGAAATAAGTGCCCCGAGAAGAAACGAACCCAGTTTTTGAAATCAATGAATCAACTCTGTGACATATCAGCCGCTGACACATATTATATATTACGTCTCTCTCGACATGCAACCTGGAAGGAGGACTGGGAGTTTTTACTGAACCAACGGAATTATCCACAGGTAATTTCATGCATTATTTCAACCATGTTACTGTACTGCGTTTACTAAAGGTTATTGGTTATTTTTCATTTTACGTTAGTATTGTATTGTTTATTTCCAATTAGGTTGGTTCGATGATTGGTTGCGACGCAACTCATGCGCAGCGAGATAAGAACAAGTCGGATCGCATAAAACGTCTTGAAAACAGAGTCAATGATCACAGCAAATCTAAAAGAAGAAAAACAACTCTAAGTAACGAAGAAATAGAAGAAATCATTGAGCAAAGTGAGGATGACTCAAACAGCTCAGAAGTTGAAGTTTACACTCCTTTCCACCATAAACGGAAGACCAGATTGTCAACCGTTGCTATTCACATCGATCCTAAAACGCTAACAAAATCATTCACTGATGTCTCTGACCGATTAGGCCTGAGCGTTAGAAATCAAATGGCTGTTGAAGCAAAAGTCGTCAAAGTTGCGGTGCTTTGTTACGTCATTTTCCAATCTCGCGATCATCAGTTCACCGTAACCGTATGGTAGAACGAGAAAAACAAGGGGCCCAAATAAAGAAGAAATATCAGGAGAAGTGCCCTCTTCATCCATCAGGTCACTGGGATTCAAAACTTGTTTCGAGTCCCAGTGACCTGATTAACTTATTACTTGTTTACTGTTTTCAGTATTTGGAAATGCAAATATTGAAAAAACAGTATAATATTTAAAAAGAAACATTTTTTGAATGTAGGAAAGAAAGAAGAGCATGTTGCTATTTTGGCAAGTGGTTGGGATGGGTCATCGAACGATGCAAACGAAAAAATTATTGAAATCCCTGTAATTACTAACTCTACTGGTCATGCCCAGAAAGATGCCTTCATTAAGTGTTTTTCTTCATGGAACCTGCTAGATAATTTGATTGCCCTAGTTTTCGACATCACTTCTAGTAACACTGGATGGAAAAATGGATGTGCAGCACTGGTTGAGAAAGAAGTTGGTCATGCACTGTTGTGGACAGCTTGTCGCCATCATGTTTACGAACTGCATGTTCGTCACGTCTGGGATGCAGTTAATGGAAGTCATAACGGACTTATCGAGCCAATTTTGAAAATGCTTCAAGACATTTGGGATTCTATTTCTCCCGAACCTACAGATATAACAAAATTTGAATGGCCGGAAGAGAACCATTCTATTCATCGCCAGGCAACAATTGTTCTGAACTGGGCTAGTAGGTGCCTTGAGGAGAATATTTTTCCGAGGGCCGATTATCAAGAATTGATTGAACTGAAAGTTTATTATCTAGGAGGTGACTTGCCAAAAGGTAAAATGTTTAACTTCAAAAAACCGGGTGCGCATCATCGTGCAAGATTTGTGCACAATGAGCTGTACATCTTGAAACTTGTCATGCTGGATCAACGGATTACATCGCTCGACCTGGATCAACGTCATAAATTGAAAAGAATGGCTAATTTTATTGCTCTGTTTCACGCAAAGGCTTTTTTACAAAGTCGCATCTCAGTTATTGCACCAAAAGTTGATCGTCAATACATCGCCGATATGCAGTGGTACCGTGATACAGACAAAATCACTTCTGATGCAGCTATTCAGTTTTGCAACAGGCACCTTTGGTATATAACTGAAGAGTTAGTTATCTTCGCGATGTTTGATGATGAAATTTTGCCTATTGAAAGATCTGATATGGCATTGAAGTTGTATGACACCCAAAGAAGTGAAGAAATAAAGCCTGGAAAACCGTCTTTTCCGAAAGTCGATGGCGACAACCTTCTTTTGCCTCTTTAATTGGTCATCGTTCCTGGCTACTATTTAATATAATCAAGATGAATGCAAACCAGGTAAATTGGATGCAACTTCCTGTCGAGCACTGGGTGAAGATGAAAAACTACAACTACGTAAAAAGTGTTGTTAAGTAATGTCAAGTTGTGAATGACTGCGCCGAGAGAGGTGTAAAACTTATACAAGACTTTAAAAATAAAGTAAAAGACCCCGCGCAGCTTCAACTGCTACTTCAAATAGTGGAGGGTCATCGCAAACGAGCTTTTCTTCAAGGACGAAAAGAAAATTTAATGAATATTTGATTTATTTTTAAACAATGCTAATTGTTTTATTCTTACAATAGCAGAAGTTAAAATGCGTAAAACAACTTTACTATTTAATTGAGAGGGACCCTTATATTAATTTTTTTTAAGTCGAAATTTTTTATACAGTATAAATAAGATAGTAAATATTATTGTGTGAAAAATTGAAGTCGTTACGGAATATATTTGTTAACAATTTAAACAAAAATACTCAAAAAAGACCTTAAAAAAGGTTTTTTTTAACTTTTTTTAAGTGGGGGGACCCTAAAATTTTTATATTTTTTCAAAATACTTGGTAAATGTTATTTTTATCTTAGTCTAAACCTCAATTTAAAAGTTGGAGTGGTAATTCGAAAATTTTGCGGGAATGGGACACCCTATGCAGTGCTCTCTGCTTTAACATAACAAAAATAATTACTAATAAAAAAACTATTAAACTAAAATAACATAGTCGTCATAGAATGTTCCATAGCTTTTCACAACAACATTAAAACTGTTATTTAAAATAGGTTTTTTTTTTAAATTATTAAAAATCTGAAGACATTCTATATACTTCTTCTTCAGTCTTTTGCAAAATTTATGATTGGATATCATTTATGATAAAAAGCCTAGCCCCTACTGCGCTCAGTTAATATTTTTTTAAATTTTTATACATATATAAGAGTGTAATTCCAAGTAGATCATAAGTGCGGCTTAGTGTTTTTCTGTTTGTGTTAAGGTAAGTGTTAAAAAAAGTAAAAAGTTAGGAAAGCAAAAAAAAGGTGGCGCATATTAAGGGGTTTTATTGAAAAACATTTTGAAAATACACAATAGATAAACCAACCAAAAGAAAAGTTCACTTACAATTTCAAATAAATTCCTATTTCTTCTTCTTATTTTAATATGTCTATGGACTAATATATAGCGTTAAGAAATTAAAATGTTGTAAAACTGTCTTACTGGCCTCATGATGTTACTTTTTTTTGATCGATATTTGAAAGATAAAATATTGCAGTTTTTGTGGTAAAATTGATATTAGAGTGTTAGGGGGTCTCTAGATTACATTTATAAAAAAAAATACTACTCCAATATAAAAGTTGGTTTTGGTCACCTCTGGCCCACTGTGCAGTGGTTAGAGTTTTGGCTGAGGAACCAAGAGGTCCGACGCCAGCTTTAGCCCAATAAGCGACATTGGTAAAGAAGGAGACGGATAAATGCATAGGGGAGATCGCCTACCCCCGTCCCTAATGGATTACTAATTAAAAGATTACTGAAACTAACTTTTCAAAAAACTCATTAATTTGATTATTACACGCCCCAAACACAATAGATAAACCAACCAAAGAAAAGTTCACTTACAATTTCAAATACCTACATTTTTAAATAATTCAATTTCAAATAATAAAAGCTTTTAGTAACAAACCTAATACTTTAGCGGTTCTCGTTAGCAAGACTTAGTCTTCTACTAGTTTCCGCGTTATTATTCTTTATTTCTAACAAAATAATTACTTATAATTTTTTTCTTTTTTATGTATTTGTAAAAAGTTTGTAATAAAGAACAAAAAATAATAATTAAGAAAGCATTTCTGTTTATGCAAATGTTAGAAAAGCTTACTACTTTGATTGGATTACATAATAAAAAATGTTGTAAGAAGAGAACTGAATGGTTTAAAATGAAAGTTATTTGTTGTACCGAGGTTGCTAATGGGTAAAAAGAAAAGAAAATGTTTGCAATAATGCTACTGCTCGTTAGTTCCTTTATCCAATTAATCCCGAATTATTCAACGATTGTACAATTAGGTTACCAACCTCAATAGAATAATAAAACAAAACCAAAAATTTCTATTGTTTCAAACAATTTTAAATCGCTAATAAACGTAGAGAAAAAAAAAAGTAACGTTTTTAACCCATATTACAAAACCCAAAAAATAAATTTACAAATAGTTTAATTCTTTGTATTAAAAAATATATTTAAACCAAAAAGTACATAACTTTATGTTCAGCTAAACAATTTCAATTTAAAATAAATAAACAGCACATGAAATATAATAATAATTCGATATGCAAAAAGGTTGATTTTTTAAAGTTGTTAGAAACCGATAAAATCCTACTATTTTGTAATAATTAAATAAACATAAATAAATAATTACGTCCTTAATATCTTTATTAACAATTTGTTCAGATATAAAACATACAAATTATATATAACATATGTAAACAGTATTAACAGTAAATACAAAAGAGCCATTTATCTTATATATATGTTAAAACAATTTTTAAATTTAAAAATAAAAAAAGATATAAAAAACCCTATCACGCTGATACAAAGATATAATTCGAAGAAAATTCAATATATAAATTATAATTGCTTTACATTAAATTTAATTATAATTACAAAGCTTCTAAGTATCAACATTAAATAAACTACTAGTATTATTTGGATTAACATTGTCAACATCATTATTTGAACCAACATTGTCAGCATCATCAGATTGTACCTTTTGCTCAAATGCTATCGTATGAGAAGTTCCCTTAAAGCTTTTATCTCTCTCAAAAAAACCAAACTAAAAAATAAAATGAAAATAAAAATTAATAGGTGATGGTACACTTGTTAATAAAAATTTAAACAATATTTTAACTCACCTTGTATAAAATCGCTGAAGAAACAGCAAGTAGTACTAATGCCCCTAGTATGGAAAGTAGAATAATCCACCACTGGCTGACTTGTTTCGTTACAGGCTGCATAATACTTTCTTGTAATGTAAAGTTAACCTACATAAACAAATCTAAATAATAGTCAAGAGTGACCCGCCTAAATATTGTTCATTGTCTTATTTTATTTGAAAGTATTTTTGTAAAGAAATTAAAATATCTTTGACTTATATTGCTGGCTATCTCATATTATTAACAAAATACTGAAGTTCGTGCACTGTTTTTGTTTTGTTATTTACTAAATGGCATCCTTCAAAACTACATGTTTATAATGAACTCAATTTTTTGATTTTTTTAGTTTTTATTTAACTTAAGTAATTTTTAGTCTGTCTTTCATGTCTGCATAAATAATTTTTTAATGCCCGAATGAAAATTAATATATCTACAACTATTAACATAAAAATAGCAGTATCCAGAAGTTTATTAAAACTATTAAACAACTTTTTTGTAATTATTGAAAAAATCTTCTAACTTCTATTTTGATACAATAAAATTGAGTAAAAAAATCACAAAAATTGTATTGCTTTACATTTTATTCCAGAAACAGAATAATATCAAAAATGTTGCAACCATTGAAATAGAAGTGCTATCTGGAAATGCAAAAGTTTTTTTTTCTTCTGTGTAAACATTAAAAATATAAAAATGAGCTGACACCGTGGGTATTGCCTACAACCCTTAGTAGCTTATCATAACTGCTGAGCATTAGTCAGAATAACAGCAGAAACTACTTTTTAACTTCTCCACATAAATTTTCAATGAGGTTGAGGTCAGGTGACTGAGCAGGCCGCTTCATACCTCAACACCATTGACTTAAAACTACTTGGACACTACTTTGTCAAGCAACTAGTGTGTTTCAGGTTGTTGTCTTGTTGGAAAACCCAGTTTAACAGCATATCTTCATTAGCATAGGGTTGCATGACATTATTGAGGATATCCATATACATATGTTGGTCCATGATACCATTTATCATATGAATAGGCTCTACACCATTATACATACATTATAAGTATAAGAAGCAGCCCATACCATGTCTTTGAATCCACCATGTTTCACAGAACTATCAGTATATTTTTGGTGGAGTTCTGCATTAGTAGGGCGTGTCTTGAACTTGTACCTCCATAATAAATGATTTTAAATTCACCGGTCCATAATACTTTGCATCACTACTTTTTGATAAAATATACTTCAAATGTTGGTTTGCAAATCACAAATGTTTAGCTGTATGTTTATTTGTCAACAAAGAGGCCTTTTGCGGATTGCATGCATTTAGACTATTTTCTCTCAAGTACCTGCATACAGTAGTGTAACTCAACTTTAATTTAAGAACATCTTAATGGTTATGCATGGCGAATTAAAATGGTTTGCTTTTAATAAATCTAACAATTCTTTGGTCTTTTCCACCTCGTTTATCAACTATTAACTTATAATATATGGCACTTGAAATCATGTTTTCTGAACATTGGGGAATATTTTAGAAGTATGAGTAAGATTTGCCCTCTCTACAATGCTTAAAAATAATGCTGTATTTCTCTGGTATACAATGACATTTCTTTAAAAGTTTTAGAAAACACTTTTACCATTGAGCAAACACAAATAAATAAAGGATTAAATTGAAGTAGAACTTTTTCTATGAAAATTACAAAAATCTCTTAAAATTTTTAATAAACTTAAAAATTAATACATGAACTGCTATTTTAATGCGTTCCTTCAATTACAAAAAAGCTATCAAAAATAATGATATTCTTGAATGTATAGAACTCTCGTTTGCTTAATTTACTAATCTCATACAATGTGTGTATATATAAATATATATATATATATATATATATATATATATATATATATATATATATATATATATATATATATATATATATATATATATATATATATATATATATATAGTATATATATAGTATTGGACAAAACATTTGCAACCAACATCGAACAATGCTAAAAAGTGTTCCTAATTTTACATGTCTTAAAAACGAAACGAATTATACTACCACAGCAAATAGTTCAGGAGTCTGGACTCATAGCATGCCATGACATGAGCAATCAGCTGACAAGTGACAGCACACATGCAGAATTTCGTTGACAAGTGCCATTTTGCAGCGGACAAAACAAGTGCAACTATTTTGGTCTGTTTCATTTTCTTATGTCTGGTCCGTGTCAACGTCACGGAAGTTTTTTAATAATTAAAGCAAGTATCCAGAAGTTTCCAGAAGCATGCAGAAGCTTCCAGAGGTTTCCAGAAGATGCATCTGGAAGCATCCAGTAGCATTCAGAAGTATCCAGAAACATTCAGAAACATCCAGACACATCCAGAAGCTTCCAGAAGCATCGAAAAGAAGTATCTATAATCTTCCAGAACAGGTTCACACAGGTTCATTTTACTATATAAGAGACATGTAAATCGACATGTAATTCAGTCATTATATGAAAGTCAATCAGTCAGTATTATCAAGACAGTTTATCGAAGTGAGTTTTATCAAAGTGTTTTATCAAAGAACATCAATACAAGAAGTGAAATACAGCAAGTGTTTCATTACATCAATACAGTCCACATCCAACCAAGACATTGTGTTCCACACAGCATTATTGTATCATCACAAGGTGAATGTAACACGGTAAGCCTTGAAAAGCGTGATTATTTATTTTTATTATTTTTATGACTTCAAGTGCAAAAATGGCTCCCGACAGTCTTGGATTGGAAGAAAGAAAATTATTGGCGATTACGTAAGTGGAATGTCACAAAAAAGTATTTGTGATAAATATCGCGTGAAAAAATGGACCGTATCAAGAATATGCTCCAAATATCGTTGTACGGGGAAGTTGGCAGCAGATAACAAAGGTGGAAGACCGCGTTCCACCACTTCTAGAGAGGATTCTATGATCGTCAGATCCGTCAAGAAGGATCCCTGGATATCATCAGTTGAGATACAAAAGCAATTAGAGCTGCCTGTATCAGACCGAACAATCAGACGACGTGCTGTTGAAGCCGGATTGTTTTCTCGACGCCCTGCAAAGAAACCGCTAATTTCACTAAGAAACCAGAAGAAAAGACTCCTGTTTGCTACATCTCATATTGACTGGAATGTGCAGAAATGGGGAACTGTCCTGTTCAGTGATGAATCGAAGTTCAACATCATTGGGAGCGATGGCATTTGCCGTGTACGTCGACCGGCCGGAAAACGCCTCGATTTACGTTACTGCCATAAGACCGTGAAGCATGGTGGAGACAATGTAATGGTCTGGGTGTGTTTTTCTGCTAACGGTCTAGGTCCAATACATCGAAACGATGGAATAATGGACCGTTTCATGTATAAAAATATCCTGAAAGATGTTATGTTACCTCATGCTGAATGGAATATGCCAATAAAATGGGTTTTTCAGCAAGACAACAATCCGAAACACACTGCAAAAGTAGTCAAGCAGTGGTTTCAAGACAACCACCGACCGGTGATGGATTGGGCGCCTCAATCTCCGGATCTCAACCCTATCGACAACCTGTGGGAGATTGTCAACCGCAGAATTAATCGTGAAGGTGTTCGTAATAAGGATCAACTGTTTGAACTAATCCAAAACGCCTGGGCAGCGATTCCACAAAGTTTCATTGTTCACCTGATCGAATCTATGCCTCGAAGATGCAAGGCTGTGATCGACAACAAAGGATTCGCCACGAAATATTGATAGCGAAATACAGCTTGGTCAACATTTTGTCGAGTTGCACTTGTTTTGTCCAGAAGGAAATCAACTTTTTAAAATACTTTTGATTAATTTATTAATTTTCGTGTACAAATAATGAACTTTGTGATGAATAAAACTTGAAGAACTTTGTCTCTACACAGTTACATACTTATTTCTCTAAATTGAAAAAATGCAGCACTTTTATATAAAGAAACTAAATTAGCATTATTTGGTTGCACTCGTTTTGTCCGATACTGCATATATATATATATATATATAAATCTATATATATATATATATATATATATATATATATATATATATATATATATATATATATATATATATATATATATATATATATATATATATATATATATATATATATATATGTATATATATATAATGAAATTTATCATCTATTTAAATATTAGACTAAGTGAAAAATTTTTTTTATCTTTAAAATAGACAAAAAAAAATTTCTGTTGATATTTCATTTTTGTTGTTTTCTCAAAATAAATTTATATAAACTTAGCATGTATTGCATACCATCAAATTTGAAAAAAAAAAGTAATTATGCTTCCATAAACATAAATGTAACACTTTTTAAATATGCAGAAAAAAAAAAAAAGATTTTAAATATTTTTTATTTGAATACAAAATTCTTGCAAAAACATTCTTTTTTTAAAACCATTATTTTTTCATAAACAAAAATTAAATCGATTATGTCTTTTAAAAATATAAATGAATTAGAAGGCAAATATGTTTAAGTACAGTATCAGACTGGTAGTATAGCATATTGTTTATAAAATAGGTCATATATTGTTTAAAAATTACATATAGTTTAAAGATTGCATATAGTATATATGAAAGCAATACAATACAAAGATTAAAATTATTGAAATATCAACCATCAACGCATAAAAACCATAAAAAAGTATTCAAATTTTATATATAAAAAACTGACCATTAAAGATAAAGGACAATTATCTTGTTGCACATTTCTGTCTTTACCATTAAATCTAACTTGGATGAATGTTTGCATTTCACTAGCTGGTAGACTTAGCTTTAAATAAATCAAATAAAATTAGTCTCAGAAGTAAATAAAAGTTTTGAAGCATAAAAATATTCTATTTACAATTTAAACACCACATTTATTATCATCATATTTGAAAAAAGAGTTTTCTTTTCACCTTAGCTAGGCTTGCAGCCCATAGCCTAGTTGTGACTAACACTGTGGAGCCTTTGTTGTTTTCAATGCGTGTAATATTACAAGTATAAACTTTACAGTTTCCATTTTGACAATCCTACAAAAATATACAAATATAAATATATACAGGGTGCGGAAAAAGTTCCCGTACAAAGGTATAACTTAAAAAAATTATCTGTATGGTGTTTTCTTTCAATATATAGTGTGTGTTTAGTATTCTTTTGTATTCCTTTGTACTGTTTTAGTATTTTTTAGCATTATTTTGTTTTAAATTAAAGAGTAATTTGTTTCTCGTCTTGTACAGGAACTTTTGCTGTTTTTGCTGTTTATATGTTTATATTGTTGGACGAAAGTAAAAACCATTAATTTAATTACAAATAAATCGTTTTTAAAAAAAACCACAAAAACGCAAATTTAATTGACCGGAATGTTTTAAAAACATTCTGAATGTTTTTAACAATATAAACAATGTTTTTATTTTTATTTTTTTTAATAAAATTTTTTTATTTTAAATTTTTTTAATGAAATGTTTTTATTTTTATTTTTTTTTCTGTAAATCATGCGCGGAGTGGTGCTACATCGACTATCTTATAGCCTGACTCGCAAGGAAGTGCTGCTACATCGACTGACAAATAGCCTGACTCGCAAGGGAGTGCTGCTACATCGACTGACAAATAGCCTGACCCGCAAGGGAGTGCTGCTACATCGACTGAGGGTTTGGTTGGGGCAGGCAGTCTATCATTATTAAAAAAAAAAAATTCCGGTCTTGCATTTTAATTTTTACTTTTTGTCAACAAAATATCGAAAAAACTTTCGGACAACATCTAAGGGTTCTATATATATATATATATATTTATATATATATATATACATATATATATACATACACACATATATATATATATATATATATATATATATATATATATATATATATATATATATACATATATATATATATATATGTATATATATATATATATATATATATATATATATATATATATTCCTTTTTCTACACTAATAATATATACTTATTTTTTTATTATAAAAATATGTTTTTTATATTTATTTTTGTTATTTTTTGTTATTTATTATACATTAAATTTCATTTTTATTTTCATCTATTTGCAAAAACGATTAATTACGGTAATATAACCATATTTAAATATGGCCGTAGCCCTAACTCTAAGCCCTAACTTGATGTTGACCCAAACCAAACCCTCAGTCGATGTAGCACCACTCCGCTGCGAGTCATGCTATTTGATAGTCAATGCATATACTTTTCGTTCTCTATAAAAGTTGCTTACGGGGACATTTTATTTACAAAAAAAAGATGCTTATGGGGACAAAAAATTAACAGGTACACTAAAATATCCCTAATAATGCTAATGTCCCCATAAGTTTTGTTTTTTTGTAAAATCTGTCCTTGTAAGTGATACTATAAGTATATATATATATATATATATATATATATATATATATATATATATATATATATATATATATATATATATACATATATATATATATATATATATATATATATATATATATATATATATATATATATATATATATATATATATATATATATATATAAACATACTTGGATGGTAGTATGGCCCTGCCCTATTTGAAAAGTTTCTTCCATAAACTGTTGTTTTAAAGATGCTAATAAACCAGACCAGATAAAGTTTAAAAAATTTATGATAGATTGCTTGTGCACTCGATGTAGCAACAGTCCCTTGTAGCAGCAGGCTATAAGATAGTTGATGTAGCAACACGCATTGTTTTAAAAATATGTTTAAAAAAAAACAACATAGTAGGCACTATTAATTAAAAAGTTCTCTAGTAATTATTATTGCAGTTTTAAAAAAAAAAATAAAACTTAATGTACTTCCGCATTATTTTAATTGCTTTGACCTTAAGACTTCATTAAAATGTAGCTTATTTGTTAGTCGTTAAAATGTTGTTGAAAGAGACTTTTTTTTACCATTAAATTTTCTTTACTTGACTTAGATTTGTATTGAAGCTTCCTCCGATAATTTGATTCAACTTGTAATAGATAATGATTCTGTTGCTCATCATTAGTGATTAATTTGTTGTAAGCTTAAATAAGTCTTTTTACTTGAAATTGTATGATTTCTTCTTTTTCATTTTGTGGATAATTGTCTAATTTATTGAAGTTTGATCAATATTACTCCAGTTTTTTAAAAATCTTTTAAATAAGTGAATGTCAGGACCTGATGAAGCTGACAATGCTGTGGATGCCACTGCTTCCAACACAATTTCAAAGATATAATGTCAACAAGGACACCATAACAAATCTTTATTCATATTTTGTTCAAGTAAGACACGAGCTCGGTTTTTACGACCGGTGTTTGATGAAGTTGTGTCAAAGCACATACCTTTTACATTATCTGTCAGATTCTATCAACGATCAACTGCAGTACTGCATTTGCAGTTTCCTTTCCTGTACCATGATCTAATTTTGGCACTTCAATTAATTGATCATCTCCACTGCCAGATAATAGGGCTGGCAACCAATCTACAATCTCATTCCCAACAATATCTTCAAGAAGTTTGCCATCCCTATGAACAAACAATGGTTTATCAGTTTTGAAAGTCTCTTTCAAATTTTCACTGAAATTTTTTCTTGATTTTTGTCTTGTCTTTTGTATCAATGAATAGCTTACATTGTAATTATCTGGATCTTCTCCCAGGTTTGTGATTGTTGGAATCATTATAAAGAGGCTTATCGGTCACTGATCTTAGCAATATCCAATGAAAGCAGGTTTTCATCCATAATCTTTAATTTCTTTCTTGAAGTGCCTCTTATCAATGTTGGCTCCTGTTCAAGATTTATTTCTTCTTCTGTAGATGCAGGTGAATTACTGCAGGAGCTGCTGCTGCTCGCAAGAATTACTGTTTCATCTAATGAATAGGATTAACCTGATCTTTTCATATACATTTTTTGCTGTTCGCCAGTTCAAATCGACATTTTTCTTCATTCTTATCAACTCCCATCATTTTTCTCTTTCGACCTTCCCTTGGTAACTTTAGAAAATCTCTATTAAAGTCTATATCTAAATTTGATTTTTTTACTTTTCTTTAACAATTTCCATTCAATACACAGTTAATTTAATTTCTTCACAACATTACACTTCATGGAGCAGAACATCATTAACAGTAGAAGTTAATGCTTCTCTGTCAGTTTCTTTGCAGACATTTTTATAATGCATCAATAAAGAGATAACTTCTCTTTTTGATGGTAGACAAGTTGGATTCAATTTATCTATTTGTTGACCTACCAGCCAAATACCTGTTGTACTTCTTGTTTCCATTTTTAATTACTAAATTACATTTTTAATTATTAAACAGCAAGTAATAACTAATAATACAAGCAGAAAAATTCTCATAAAACATTTTACTCAAATTTTAAAATTGGTTCTTATTTTTAATGTAAGGGCCTAAGGAATTGACCCTAATTGGATCTTGTCATCAGTATGGCTCAAACTAAGCAATTTAAAATAAACAACAAGGGTTAGTCTACAAACCTGTTGACCTATTAGTAATTGTGTAAAAACAAACTCGCAAAACATGATTTTACTCATTTTTAAAATATATAAATTTTCAATTGGCTGGCGCACCACTTAAATAATATTATTTTAATTAAAAATTTCGCACAGAGTGTTTTTATAACAAATTAAAATAAATGAGGGGATCTCTCAAAAAATCTGAGATGGTCATGTTTTTTGCATTACCCTAAAATATATATATATATATCATATGTGTGTGTATATATATATATATATATACATATACATACATATACATACATACATATATATATATATATAAATACTTTAAATGAGAAAATACAACTTTATAATGGAACTTGAAGTTTCATAATAGCCATACAATATATATGGCTGATGATTGCCGAATGGCATGAAACTTCAAGTTCCATTATAAAGTTGTATTTTCTCATTTAAAATATTTTAATATTATTTGATCTATTTTTTTCATAAAGATATTGATCACTCTTAAACAGACAAGAGTTGTATTTCCAGTAATATACAACATTTATCAATATATATATATATATATATATATATATATATATATATATATATATATATATATATATATATATATATATATATATATATATATATATATATATATATATATATATATATAAGGGTGCATCACAAAATAAAAATTTAAAAAATTGATTTTGTCTGACACCTAATTGTGTTCTATATATCAAAAAAACAATGACTTTCAAAAATTTTAGAATAAGAAATATTTTTAGAGGTCCCCCGACACCCTTGAATATTTGACCAGTCCCTAATGATTTCAAAAAAAAAGTTTTTTAAAAGTAGGTCATGTTGGGTCTCAAATTAAGTGATATTTTATAAAACTTTTAAAAATAATCATCATTTTATTAAAAAAAATTCACATTAGATTTTACATCAGTCATTGTTTTTTTGATATATAGAACACAATTAGGTGTCAGAAAAAATCAATTTTTTATATTTTTATTTTGTGAGTCACCCTAATATATATATATATATATATATATATATATATATATATATATATATATATATATATATATATATATATATATATATATATATATATATATATATATATATATATATATATATATACACATATGAATATGTATATATATATGTATATGAATATATATATAAATTATATTAGTGTATTGTACAAATAGAATGCTCAATATTTTTAAAGAACAAAGTAATAACAAATTAGTAAAAACACTTTAATCTAATTTTTTTCTTCAATAAATTATTTCTCCATCAGTAGGTTCATCAGGAAGCCAATTCAGGAAGCAAAAGTCAATTTTTGACTTTTGCTTCCTACTGATGGAGAAACAAATTTTTGTAGAAAAAAATTAGACAAGTGTTTTTACTAATTTATATGAATATATATTTTTTTGGAATTCATCTCCTTAAAGCCGAGAAGCCCACTACAGATGGGGAGGCTACTTGTGGTTATAACCCTCTCTCAACTCTATAACTCCGAAACATGAACCTTGACAAACAAGGCCGCTGCACGGAGAAACAAGTTGATATATATATATATATATATATATATATATATATATATATATATATATATATATATATATATATATATATTATATATATATTATGTATAAAAATAAATTTTACAAATGATTCTTACAATATTTTGAAACACTTGTCTTTTTTTTCTGGATATAATATCTTGTGTTGTGGAATTACTGTATAAAGTCTAAAAGTTAAAAAAATGTTTTATAATCATTATCATCATCATCATCATCATCATCATCATCATCATCATCATCATCATCATCATCATCATCATCATCATCATCATCATCATCATCATCATCATCATCATCATCATCATCATCATCATCATCATCATCATCATCATCATCATCATCATCATCATCATCATCATCATCATCATCATCATCATCATCATCATCATCATCATCATCATCATCATCATCATCATCATCATCATCATCATCATCATCATCATAACCATTTTAAAGAAATTAAAAAACTCACAGTATAGTTATTAATGTTTAAGTTATTCTGCAGTGGATTGCATTGAACACCATCAACCTAATAAGAAAAGCATAATTTATGAATAAAAAAAATTTAATGAAAATAATTTTTAAATACTATCTAAATATAGTAATATATAGTATATTATTAAATATATTTATGATTTATTTCTAAATGATGCTAAAAATTGTAAAACTCTTACTCTCATATCTACTACATATATCAAGTCAAAATTTTGCTTATTCACAACAAAACTTATTTCTGAAGATATTGTATCTACAGGAAAACGACCAGCATTTTGAATCTAAAATAAGAAAACAAAACTTTTAGTTTGTATACAAAGTGTCTTTACTATTTTTTATTATAAAATATTTATGAATGCTATATCTTTAAAAAGCAATATAATAACATAGAAGTAAATAGTCCCAAAGATAAAAAAAGTTTAAAAATACATAGAATGTAAAGTTGACTTCTGGACCAATATCTACCACTGATACATATTTAGATGGAGGGCTGAAATTTTTCTTGTAATATATTGAAGTTGGAAAAACTTGACTAAATAAAAGTTTGTTTAAATTTTATTATAAAAATATTTGAAAAATATAATTCAATTGACAAGAAAAATTTTATACAAATTAACATAAACTTGACTATATAAAAGTTTGTTAAAACTTTATTATAAAAACGTTTGAAAAATATAACTTAATTGACAAGAAAAATTTTATAAATATTAACATAAAAATTGGTTTACCCTTGTACACGCACACAGGTTGCAATCATTGTAGGAACTTGAAGAGTAACATTATTATTGCTTGGATTTACATCAACTCCATAACTAACATGATTAAAAATAAAGAGTTAATATCGCAAATATATTACAAAAAAAAACATTGACAGTGTTTTTTAAATAAGCTTTTTTAATGTAGCAAACATATGAAATGACGGTAACTAAGAGCGCTGAGAAAACATTACAAATCCTGGAAATGAGGCTCTGTTTAGCTATATGTGTTGTATAGAACATATCATTGATTTAGCAGAACTTTAAAAAATTAATTCGAAAAAAAAATTACCTTTACAAGCTAATTTTGTAAAATAAATTTTTGCAGATAAAAATTTACAAATATATTAAGTTGAATTTAAACTTGAAAAATTGATACGTCAAAAGATAATTACTACAATTAAACAATAAAATTATCAGATTTTAATTTATTTGCACAACCGCACGATAACAACATGGCAGCTCTGATCTTATAAAACTCCTAAAATTTTGTCCACCTCATAAACTTATTTTAAAATCTTATTTTGTACTTATATCAAAACTCGTCATAAACAAAAAAGTTGACAAAAATCACTTTGTCAACTCTAAGTCAATTTTTGAAGACTTTAAATACTTCATATATATAAAACCAATATATATAAAACCATCTATACAGCCTTATGATTTTTATAATAAGATTTCACTTCTCTACAAAAGAAGTATTTATATATTATTTATACTTATGAAGTTGTAATTATTATCACACTTACGAGGTTGTTGACATTTGAAAAATATATACAGGGGTTGAAGGACTTGATAAAGGAATTGAAAACCTTGCCAGAATGTCAATCTATTAGAAAAAACAATTTATTATAATCATTGAAAAAAAACACATTTATTTTAGATATTTTTTGTTGCTGCAGGAATGAAAAAAAATTAAAAATTCATTGACAAATTACACAAAAATTAGTTATGACTAAAAATTTATGCTGTGGTAGTTTAATGGTAGAGCATTTGAGCATTTTTGGCCATGATAACAAGAGATGTTTTTAATGAAGTATTACAATAAAAAAAATGAAATGCAATACATAGTCCCGTCAACTGAAAATAAATATTTCTGTACTTGTCTAAATAAACATAAGGAATATAAAAACAACACAGCTAGCTTTATAAAAGTAAAAAAAATAGATAGAGAGAATCATATATAGAAATATAATGTATATATAGTAAGGCAAGTGTTCTAGAGAAATAAACCATGTTAAAAATTGTCTAAAGGAAAATGAGAAAATTAGGTAGGATAAAGCTGTCTTAGTAAATGAGAAATAGCAAAACGCACGAGAAAGCAAAAGATAAATTTTTCACAAAGACTTTAAACAATTTTTTTAAGTACTTTAAAAGAGGTAATGATAAATATTTACTAATGACATTTTTTTAAATTTTATTTAATTTTAATTATTTTTGGAGCAAAAATTTAATTTATTTGCAAATTTGAATGTTTTAATTCCAATGTTAGAAGTATCATACTTATTTTGATTTGTAATATATTTTAAGTAAAAGTTAATTTTGTTTTTTCTATTTCAAATAATGCTGCAAAACAATTTGCAGTCAATAAGCTTTCAAAAGTAGGAAAACTCAGATGAGCATCAAATAGCAAGTTTTTGCAGTTTCTGGTATTTGTAGTACTTCTATATGTTCATTCCAAATGTTTTTTTATTACTTTATTAAAAATGCTAAAAAATGAATTTGTTTGTAACATTATGTTTCTTCCTATGATTTCATCTTTTAAAAGAGTTTAATAACTTACACTTTGGTTTGATTTCTGAGCATTCGATAGAAGAATTGATAGCTCTTGAGCAATTGGATCCACTTTTATAGGATTCACCGAAGGATACGGTTGCTGCAATTTGAAAAAAAAAAAAGAAATATATTTGAAATATACATAAATAAATAACTTTTAATTAATGTTATTTTAATTAGTTTATCTTGTTTTAAAAACATGAAAATAATTAAAAGTTATAAAATAAAAAAATAAAAATGGGAAATTAAAAAACTCTAAAATGCTTTATATTAAAAATACAACTTAGTTTTTCTCATCAATAAAATTAGTTTAATTCTTAATAAACATGTATTGAACCATTTAAATTAAATTAGTTTCTCTTTAACTTTGCTGCTACTGTTGACAATTACTGGGTACTTATATTTCTTATAATATATAAAAACTTTTTTTGAAATTTATTTCTTATTTTCAGAAAATTTCTAATTTTTAAAAAGTTATAAACAAAAATTTACAACAATAAGAAAATGGAAAAACAAACCCCATTAATAGTCACTGATATCACTTGTAAATCTAAACTAAACAAAATATTCATGCTTGACTGATATGCAGTGTCGCCATAATTTATAATTTTAGATACAACATCTACTTCATAAATAACACCATATATAATTTGACTTTGTTGTGAGGCTCTATAAAAAAATTAAAAATAATATTTATAATTACAATAATTACTTAAAAAAAAGTAATATAAACAAATACAGCTATATATATATATATATATATATATATATATATATATATATATATATATATATATATATATATATATATATATATATATATATATATATATATATATATTATTCATAGAAATTAAATAGTTTAAAAAATTTTTTACCCAGGTAAAAGTAATATTGAAGACATTGATAAATCTGTGTAGCAGATGTCATTTTTGCATTTCTTCAAATATGTTACCTAAAAAAAATATTTAATTTGTATAATCAATATTTATTCATAAGCTTGCCAATGACAAGAGGAGACTAAAACTAAATGACTTAATTTTTTTCTTAAACAATTTATATTATAATTTCATTTTATTTACTTTCCATATTAAATTCATTCATCATCATAACAAACGTTTTAAACAAAATAATTACTAATTTTTTTTTTAAACATCTTCACTTCCAACAAGGCTACAAGCAACCACTATTAGAGTTGGAAATTACTGGAAAAGAAAAGATGGCGTTTATAAAGCAAGATAAAAATTAACAGACGACTGAAAAGATTGCAAACTAAATGAATCAGGAAAACAAGGTGAAGGGAGTGAATTTCAAAGAACTGATGTTTGAGGAAAAAAACTATAAGAAAAAGAAAAGAAGCAATGTTACGACGATATTGGCTGCAAGAGCAGGTTCAATTATGTTTTTTGCATCTTGTTTAAATGAGAAAGAGCATCATTTTTAGGTCTGCTCCAGATATGACAACAGTATTCAATAAAAGGAAAGATTAGAGATTTATAGAGATAAAGAATAAAACCTGAAGTAAGATAATGGCGAACACAATAAAGATGTATTACCTTAGACTAGAACAAATTTTATAACATATTTTTATGCATTATATATAATTACAAAAAATTATTTAAATGAAAAACAGTAAACAAAATAAATTTTAAAATTACTTGAATACTGCCAGTTTTAATTCCATATAAGTCTAACATAGGACACGTGACATTTCCGCATCCTAAAGGATTTGGATACTCTTTATAACTGGTAGTGATTGTAATAGGATTCAATAGGTCTACTTCACCCTAACATAAATATTTATAAATCAAAATGAAATTCTCCTCAATAATAACCTCATTAAAAAAATGTGCACACAAGTAAAACAATAAACAATTTTTCGTAATGTAGTAATGAGTTTTTATGTAATGTAGTAATGAGTTGTAATGTAATGTAGTAATGAGTAGTAAATTAATATATAAATAAGTTGTAATGTAATGTAGTAATGAGTTGAAATTTAATATAGTAATGAGTTGTAATTTAATATAAAAATGATTTGTAGTGTAATGTAGCAATGAATTATAATGTAATGCAATAATGCAATGCAGTAATGTAATAGTTTGTTACTACACATTACTACATTACATTACAACTCACGACTGTTACAATTTAATACTAGGGTAATGCTAGGCAATTTTGTCAGGCTTTGCTTTTACAAAATTAATTCCAAAATAGATTAGTAAATTTTTGTAGTTTAAAAACATTTTTTTATTAATTTGTATTTCTACTTTGCTAATGTATTGAATTAAAACAAACTCTTAAATTGATTTTGAATATAACATGACTTTTTCATAATTAAGTCATGAGAGTTAATTCATCAATTGCGAAGTAAAGTTTTCATTACAACTAATCTAATTGAAAAATCATTTTAGCAATAAATAAAATTCTTTACTACTGGTAAAGGCATTTTACCTAGGAGAAAATTTTGATACAAAACATTATTTTTGAGGAAATAGTAAGAAGATCTTCTTAATCATAAATATAAACCTAATAATAATAAACCTCTATGTGATGTTACCAAGATAAAATTACTGAAAGTCTGTTTCCTGCTCTGAAAGGGCACCAATTGTTATATTTTTTTCTAGAAAACATCAATCAATATCTGGTGATGTAACGAGAGAATATGGTGATTAAAAGGTATTTCAAATCAAACTTCTATTTGTAAGTATTTTAGGTCATATTCTGTTAAAAATAATGTGAAAGGTGCAACGAAGCAAAGAAATATCATCATTTTTAACTAAGTATTTGGACAAGGCCTAAGACCACATTTGTTTCACTACTTTACTGACATGTGTATTAAGTGGTTAGAGGTGATGTTTACTATGAGGTGGAATGCATACTATAGATCTCTATTAGTAATTCAATTGCTTCAATAGCTACATGATTTGTGATCATCCAAAAATATAAAAATACTTTTTTTCCATCCACTTTTGTAAAAACCTTATTAAAATGATAAAAAGTCAATAAAGATCTCCTGAACAATATACAGACTTTTACTGCAATGTACCTTTGTAACTAAAGAAAATTTATATGAATCTGGAATTTTTTTTCCTTTATATATTGAAAATAGTGGTTTTAGCACTATGCATAGGTAGAAATAAAAACTTTCACCACTTTAAATATACACAAAGTCAGATAAACTAACCATA
>NC_088930.1:25612500-25655000 GCF_038396675.1 Hydra vulgaris | reverse complement strand
TCAAAATTAGATCATCAAAACACTTAGTTGATTTATTGATTTTATAAATCACCAAAAACACCTGTTTGATTATTTATAAAGATCAAAGTTTTCTTTACTTTGACATTTTATCAATAATCATTATTTAAAAGCAAGAAAAAAAGTGTTATTTTATTTTGGATGATTACTTATGCTTCTTTCACTTTTTTTGCATTTTAAAAAGAATTTTCAAATAATTGAAACTAGAAGATTAGAAGCAACTAAATATTAACTTAAGCCATTACAAATTTTATTTTGGAAATATTACCTCCTACTGTTTTTACTTATTACTGTTTCCTCCTTTAAAGTAACTATAGAGTTTTAAATAATTAAAATTAAAAAGAAGCACCAAAAATAATAAAAAGATATAAATTTAAAAAAAGACCATTCAATCAACTTGAGCAAACAAACTTACTTAAACAAATCAAGTTAAATGCCTATAAATAATAAGATAAACAACCTAGAAATTGAAATTAATCAACAAAATGCTTTGGTTGTATTTATAAGTGAAACTTGATGGATAAAAAAATTATTTGTTTCAATCAACTTAGAAGAGGTGGAGAGAGGTGGAGTAGGTATTTATATTAAAAACAACATCAAACCCAATATCATAGACAACGATATACTTAACTCTAGAATAATAGAGCAAATTTGGAGTATTATTGAGGCTGGCTCAGAAATGATAATTTGTGTATCTATCACCCAGGTTCATGTAGTAAAATAGAAAATTTACCTATAACCTGCTTAATTAAACAAGTTAGCAACTTGTATTATAAAAATATTGGGTATCCTGCTATGTAGAGATTTCAATTTTGCATCAATAAATTGGTTTGAAAATTACAATCTACTTAATTATGATCAGTATATTCAATTAAAAGATTTCATAGATTGGCTAGCTAATTCTTTTTTTTTCCAAAATATTATTTATGTAAAAATGGGTTTAGGTAGTAATGTACTATATTTGATAATAACTGAATACCAGAATATTTTTAGACATTTATTTTCCATCTTTGGTGGCGATTGAACAAGGTCACCATATACTCAAGTTTAATTATTCATATTCTAACAATAGAAATGATAAAGGAGCACTAAAGAGTAAAATACTATATGACAAAGGGAATTGAAAGAAATTTAATGAATAATTTAACAAAATTTCAAGTCTGATAAATTTATAAATATAATTGCGAATGATTCTTACATCATCTGGTTAACAACTAATAATTATGAATTTTATATGTTCCTACTTTCTAGGTTGAAAAGTGGCAAAAACTTTTATATTTTTATTTCTAGGTTGAATAGCAAAAATAGAATAAAAAATCCTCTTTAGATGCACATTGGTATAAAACAAATGTAAAATAAAGGGCAACTTGTGGTTTATGCGTCTCAAAATTTAGTAATTATGGAGATCAGAAAAAAGGTGAAACAAAATATTTGGAATTTTGAATAGAAATTAGCATTGAACTACAAACTAAATTTTAAATTTGTATATGCATATATCAAAAGCAAAACATCAACAAAGGATTAATAAGAGCATTATATTGGATTGATGGTTCTCAAAAAGCAGTTAAACAAACTACTACAGATAGAGCTATAATAGCGAGTGCATTAAACAAGTATTCTGTTTCAATTTTCACAAGGGAGGATTCAACAAATGTTTCAAAAATCATTGATAAATTTAAATCTAAAATACTGGATCCAAGCTTTACAGAAGCTGTTGTTAGAATTCATATCAACAAATTTGATGGACAAAAAACTGCTGGAGTGGACAAGGTTTACCCTTAAGTTCTCAAAATGTTTTCTCAGTCAGTCTGCAAGCCTTTATCAATATTATTCAACAATCTTATAAATCAAGTGTTGTTTCAGACCATTGGAAAAAAAAACATACTTCTAGTTAAAAAAAGAAAGCTAACTTGAACCATCTAGTTATTTCTGACATTTGGTTGAGTGTAAATTAATGGAAAGTTTTATATAAGATGAAATGAGACACTTAATAGTGTGCAAATTGATGCTAAAATAATAATAAAAAAAACAGCATACTAATTTACTTGAAACAATTGACTTTATGACAAAGACACTTGCTATATATACAATGTAGATGAGTTATTATTAGATTTTGGAAAAAGTATCTAACTGTTTTATTCTTAAAGTTATTAATGAAGTTCAATTGGCTCGGGATTAAAATCAAAATATTATTGTGGCGTAGTAAGTTTAATATTATTGTGGCGTAGAAGTTTTCTAAGCATTTTTAAAAATATGTTTTCTAAGATTATAAATAGTAATAGTTGTTGTCATTTCTATGTTAAATTAAAAAAATATAGTTGCATGATTGTTTCAAAAAATTACTCATATTATAAAACAATCATTGGACAGGTTTTTTAACAATTTTAACTTTAAATATATTTATCACTTAAATAAGCAAACAAGTTTTCATAATATAATTTCTTAATTTATTTTATAATTATTCATAGAATAATTATTGACACTTTGCAATTACTTTATACAACATAAAATTTTTGCTGTTGTTAGAATAGGGTAGCTGAATAGCACAGTTCACAGCAATTCAATGTACAAATTATTTTATTTCAGACAGTTTATCAACAGAATTTGCTTTGATATGCTATGAAAAGGACTTATGCATGTTAATATGCAGAAAATATTGTGAACTGATGGAGCTTGTAATTTTTTTTTTTCAAAAGAAGACCAGACTGTCAGTACTAAGTAACTACCCAATAGGTAGTATTAAAATCATGGAAAAATTGTTTATGGTATTCGGATCCTGTTACCATTGGGTTGGTGTAAGCTTTTTATGAAAAAGACCACAACAAAGAAGAACTTATTCAAGATAATGTTGAGCTTGTGATGAGCAAATAGAAGCAACTAAATGTACTCTAAATAAAAAACTTTAAAAATAAAGCAATTTGGAAGAATAAGAGTGAATACAAGAAATCAACTACTCTCTCACTACTAACCATAAAATATGTATGTATATAAGGTTTCTTGGGGTTCTGTTACACTAACTTTTTGACTACTAACTAAAAAAAAACAACCATAAACTTACCTCAAAAGAAAAACTTTGCCAATATTGAAAGCTCCTATAACAACATCTAAACAAAAAAATTCAATTGAACAATATAATCAATTCAGAAAATTCATGACACATGTTTAAACCTAATTCTTTTATGTTGATATAACATGTGACCCTATAACATATAACATATGATCAATTGATTTTTAGTTGCTAAATAATTATTTATTTTGTGATGGATTAAATAATCCCTTTTTTTTGTTTTAACATCATAAAAATAAATACTTAATTATAAAAATAAAAAAAGTAAAAGCAAAGTAAGAAGTTTTTAGTTAGAAAGAACCTTGTTTTCTAAAAGTTAGGAACAAACTATCATTTTCAATTATCTTGTGCTTTTATAGTTAAATTTGAATCAGTTTACCATTACTTAAACAAGTTTAATTTTCATGAGGAAGTTATTTCCATTTTTTATTTTGATTTTTGTTGTTTTTTAAAGATATATGACATTAATTAAATTATAAACAAAGAAGATATATAATGTTTAATAAAATTATAATAACGCAGACAATGTAATCTTGTCACCAAGCACCATTTTAAACTTGAATTTTTTTCTTTGCTATAATATTATCATGACATTTCAGACTAATTGTTGTTGATCAACAATTAGTGTGAAATGGTGTTAAGCTAGATAGTGTCTCCAATGTCTGACTGTATCTACTGACTCTATGCACACACCTCTTTCTTAAGAGAGAATTCTGAAAAACCAATTCGGAACATTGAATTTTTTGTAATGAAAGCATCAGGGAACAAAGATTTACTGATGGTAAATATGGTACCTAAAAGAATAAGATTCATAAAGGTACTGTTAGGTCAGGTTATCCTGTTACTGGTAACATGTAACCTAGTACAACCTGCTTCATGTCCTGCTGCCCTGTAGGATACGCCTTTTTAGGCTAGGAGGCAAGGAGAAGCCAACTCCAACTTAAAACACCCCCTGCCTTGGCGCTCTTGAGTGAGTAAAGGCTAGATATGGTGTCTTGATAAAAATAATCATCTTGGGCAGATGTTGAATGCATCCGGCTATTGTCTTGTAGAAGGCCTCCTAGACAAACACTTACGGGGTAAACAGATTTTATCTGTTGACCAGCCTCACACCCCTTCTACATCTATTAGGCTGGTGTAGATGTATTTTTAACACATTGTTTCCAGTTTAGGATGTTGAATGCCGGATCTTCTTGACTCAATGCATGGGTTTTGTTTGTGTCTCTGTTTTTATGAATAGGCAACTCATTCTATTATCTCCTAATGAGGGTACAGCTCTAAAACTCAGTTTTATGGTGCTGAGGCCGGCTAGTAGTCAGGTTTCCTGAACTCTGTGGTAGCTCTCAGAGAGGCTGATTCCATCAACAGCTAAAAAATATCAAAGTATTAACAGTGCCATGTTGCGCGTGGATGGTATCCCTGTTTGTACTCTTGGTGTGCATTGCCGAGGCAACATTTGGAGCCCTTTAATACAGCTTAGGGTTTATTAATAGTAATGAGGCAATTGCTTGAGCTATTAAACAGTATTCTGAGTACTATTTATGCTGTGAGTCAAGTTCTTCAACAAATTTAAAATTGAATAAAGTACCAAAAACTATAAAACACAAAAAACCATCATCATTACCAAGTTCTCTAAACCTATCATTCACTAATATTCGTGGTCTTTGAAGTAACTTTTCTTCTGTTGAGTCTTATCTCTTGCAAAGTTCACCAGACCTACTTGCTCTTTGTGAGACTAATTTGAGTTCAGCTGTCTCATTTTGTGATCTTAGTGTTGATGGTTATCTTCCTCTAATTCATAAAGATTCCAATAGTCACATGCTTGGCCTGGGCATTTACATTCGTATGAATTGACCCATTTGTCGGGAAACTAAGTTTGAATCCACAGACTATTCTTTTATGTGCTTTTGTTTAGCACCACTTCACTCGATGTAATTTTTGATCAAATTGACCAAGCCCTCTCTTTATCCATCAGCCAATATTGTTGCTGTTGGTGACTTTAATGTTCATCACACTGAATGGCTTGGCTCTAGCTAGTCAATCTCTAACTCAAATAGTCAAGTTTCCAACTAGCTTTCCAGACAACCCAAATCATTTACCTTCTCTACTCGACTTATGTCTTGTTTCTGATCCTAGTCAGTGCTCAGTCTCTCCACATTCACCCTTAGGTGCTTCTGATCACGATTTGATCTCTCTAAAACTAATATCCCATTCTTCTTCATCATCTGAATCCCCCTATTATTATACCTCTTACAACTACCTTAAAGCTGATTGGAACTCTTTCTGTGATTTTCTTGGTGATGGCCCTTGGGTAGAAATCTTATGTCTCCCTGCTTACAAATGTGCTTCTTACATAACTTCATGGATTCAGCCTGGCATGGAATCTTTTAATTCCTCTCGACGATTCTAGGTCATGCCTCATTCTTCACCATGGTTTTCCTCACATTGTGCTAGTGCAATTGCAAATCAAAACTATTACTTCCATATTTTTTTTTTTTTTTTTTTTTTGTTATTTCACCTCCCCAAGGCCCAGAAGGCCACTACAGATGAGGAGGCTACTTAATTGTGGTTATAACCCTCTCTCAACTCTATAACTCCGAAACACGAACAAGGCCGCTGCGCGGAGAAACAAGTTGAGCGCGGTACTACCAGGGACGTGGTGGGGATCGAACTCGGAACCTCTCGCTTATGAAGCGAGCGCTCTACCACTACACCACTACCGCATATCTATTAGCAATACAATTCTCCAGAAAACAGATGTCTGTCTATTACTGCTAGAAACCATTGTAAAAAGGTTTTGTCTAAACTCAAAGCCCGCTATTCTCAGATCATGAAATCTTGTATTTCATCACAAAAATTAGGCTCTCGTGACTTCTGGAGAATTTTTAATATTATCAATAATAAGGACAAATCTGTTATTCCACTTCTCTTGTATGGTTCAGACTTTGTCAACTCACCTAAAGATACAGTCTTGCATAAGTGTTTTCCAGAGCTGTCATCTATACTTTCAAAACTATTTAACAAGTGCTTATTAGAGTCTTGTTTTCCAGCCTGCTAGAAAACAAGACTCTAATAAGCACCTGCTAATTAGATTACTTAAAAAAGAATCTCATGCTTATGCAAGAAATAATATAAACTGTTTTTTAAAACTTATTTTTATACATGTCTAATAAAATTTTAATAATAGATTATTAGTAATAGATTACAGTAATATTACAATAACATTTTGTCAACAATTAATAAAATTATTCGGATGGTTTATTAATAGAAGTGGGAGTGGCTTGGGCTCACAGCTTATAACAGCTGTTTTATCATATATCTTAATTAATATTTAATATCAAATTTAAAAGAAATGACAATATTCTAAAAAAAAATAACAATATTTAAAAAAGAAATAACAATATTTAAAAAAAGAAATAACGGTGTTGGTGTAGCAATATTTCAGGACAAAGAAAAAGATAAATCACAAAAATTACTAAAAGAGTTATTGTCCGAAAATACAAACAATGAGTGTTATAAAATCAGAACAAACTTGGTGCTTTGTTAAGTATAAAAACCTTTTCTTTTAAATATTTTTCACAAGAAATATTTTTTATTTCAAAAGAGTTAAAAGTTGAATTGTATATAACATATTGTTTATGTCTATCAATTGAAAATACTGTTATAACTCTTTCCTGTATGAATTTTGAGGTAAATACTTTTCTTTGCGCTTTTTAACAATTGCCAAAAGATGTCTTACATAAACTTAATGGCTTTAACAAATTATAATATTTGTGTAGCACATTTAGAGTTAGTGAACTCAGATTCATTCTAAAAACATAATAAAATATTAAAAGAGCATAACTAATTTAACATCTGATAAATAATGAAGCATACAACCTTAAACAAAAACAACAAGGTTTGTTTTCTTTAGATTTATTATTAAAATTTTGTAAAATTATAAAAATTAAAACTACTATTTAGATATGAAGAACTATTACGGTGTAAAAAAGATTTTTTTATTTTTTATTTTTTTTGCTTTTCTGAAAGAAATATATATATATACCCAGCAAACATTGTAAGAGTGGATTTGCAATGGACCTATATAACATTTTTTAGTGGTTCATAGGAGCTTTGCTCATCAGTTAGTGGGCCATTAGTGTTATAAATGGCTAGCCAATAATTTTCCAATATTTTAATAGTGACAAGTCATTGGTTAGCCACTATTAAATATATATATATATATATATATATATATATATATATATATATATATATATATATATATATATATATATATATATATATGTATGTATATGTATATGTATATGTGTATATATATATATATATATATATATATATATATATATATATATATATATATATATATATATGTATGTATATGTATATGTATATGTATATGTATATGTATATGTATATGTATATGTATATATATATATATATATATATATATATATATATATATATATATATATATATATATATATATATATATATATATATATACAGGGTTTGATAAATCAACTAATGTGCGAACATTTTGGATTAAATTGACAATAAAAACAAACACCAAGTTCATTGATTTTGTTTTCAAACGTAGACATTTGCATAAATAGTTGAAAAATGAACCCAACATTTTACCTTTTTATTAGAAATTTAAATAAAAAAGTTTTGAAATTTTTATTTTAATTATTTAATTAGAATTTATAAAACAATCATTTTTCAGCTTTTTATTTTTTTGTTTACAACTTAAATAAAAGTTTCCTATTTAAAACTTAAATTTTTTTTTTTTTAATATTGTATTTAAATATTCAAAAACTTATTACAAAAAAAACAAACAAATAATGTAAAAAAAAAATATTTAAAAAAGCTAAGAGATTTTTAAATTTTTGCTTCTATAACATCCACCTTGAAAGCAGCTTCAATTTCAAAGTCATTTGTTTCGACCCATGGTGTTCTGGATCCTCTTAGACAAAGAATAGTTGAGCAAAGTATCTAGATACTTTTAGATTTTAAGATTTTAATTTCGTTCTTATCCACGTCATTACAATCAATTACATTTCATTTTGATTTAACAGATGTATTTATAAATAGAGATACTGATATCCCATTTATAAATATTGATTGTAATTACAATATTTTATTTATATAATTCTTATAATTCTAGAGAAATGTTCAAAAAACTTGAGAGTCTTTTATTGTATTGTTTTTTAAAACTTTAAAAATACCTGGATAGTTATTTCCATCAACATCAAGTCCACCCGAAATTGAAGAACCAAAACCAGTTCCAAAATCAGACGAAAATGTTGATGCATAAACAACCTAATAAATATTTATTATATGAACATCATCGTATATCTTTATTATATAAAAAACCATTGTATATCTTTATTATATGAACATCATTGTGTATCTTTATTATATGAACATCATTGTGTATCTTTATTATATGAACATCATTGTATATCTTTATTATATGAACATCATTGTATATCTTTATTATATGAACATGTATATTTTTATTAAGCTTGATGAGTCTTGAAATATAAAATCATAATTTAAAAATAAAAACGAAAAGAGTGTGTAAAATATGAATAACAATGAGTCAAAAATCACTAAAAATCCTAAAAGACCTATCCTGGTTTCTAAAAGACCTATCCTGGTTTCTAAAAGACCTATCCTGGTTTCTAAAAGACCTATCCTGGTTTCTAAAAGATCAATCCTGGTTTCTAAAAGACCTATCCTGGTTTCTAAAAGACCTATCCTGGTTTCTAAAAGATCAATCCTGATCCCACATATTATTTGTACTTTACATTACAAGTTTACTTTACAACATCCAAAATAACATTTAAAAAATCAGACTTAAAACTTATTCAATATGTAGAACTTAGTATATATGTGTGTGGTGATAAAAACTTCATTGTTTTTAACATTAATAACATAAATAAAGCATAAATTAAGAAAAATCTAAGAATGACAAGAAATTTATATAATAATAGTATAATAAACAAACTTGAGAGTATTGAAGAATAATCCCATTTACACCACCATTGTATATATACACTGCTCCTTTGCCATCTGGACCACCACCAGGAGCTGCTATTGCAACATCTGAGAAAAATAAATTTTATGATAAAGAGGTTTTTTATTAAAGAAAATTATACCGATATAACTATTTTAACGTTAGTTAGCATAACATCATCATGAGTAACAAAAAAGCTTTTTAAATTTATAACTTTTAACAACTTTAAATTTATACCTTTTAAATTAATCATCTACTAAAATAATAACAACTATTTTTTATTTATTTTTATTTTTTATTGTAAGAAAAGATAAAAAAATTGTAAAACAAAATAAATAGTTTAAATTTATTTAAAATTTTTTTTTTATAAAAATCTGGTTTTCTTTTAAAATGTACATTAAAATAAACCAAATACATAGTTACTTACAAATAAAATGTAATGAGCAAATGACGTATTTAATACTATTACGATATTACTTTTAGAAACTGTTTTTACTTAACATGATACTTAAAAAAATTAAAGTAAAAAGTTAAAATTAAAAACGCAAATATTACAATATCTAAACCACTTTAATTAGCTATAGAAAAATATTTAATATGTTCATGCTGACAATCAGTGGCGGCTCATCAATAGGGGCCATAGGGGCCCAGCTCCGCCTATATTTATTTAAAATAAAATATTTGGTAATGTAATATGTATTTATATATATTTAAATATTCAACTATTACCCTAAACTATTTGCAGACAGGTTTTATAAGAATAAATAGTTCTAAGTTAGTTCTAATTTTAAATTATTTTAATATATAAGTAATATTTTTATTTGCAATTTATTTAAAGTATTGTGACGTTGTTTTCATTCATTGCCAAACAGCTGGGCCAATTTTTACTGGCCCTATTTAATTTGTTTGTAGCAATATAATTTTTGATGCGCGCAGAATTTATTGTGTTTTCAGGTGGCACGAAAAAGTGCACTGCAGGACCTCATTGAACTGGCCTGGGAAGTAAAGAAGTTTAAAAACATCACAAAGTTGTAAAAATCACATCACATCACAAGTTGTAAAAAACATCGCAAAGTTGTTAATATTGCAATATTAACAGTGTTAATTTTGGTTTCTTAAACTGGATATGTAGATAAAAAATTAATCAAGTAGTTATTAGGAGAATAAATTAATAGGAACATGACAAAAACATGATATTTAAAATAATGTAACAGAAATTACTGGTATAAATATTTTTTTTTTTTTTTTTTTTTGTTATTCACCTCCTCAAGGCTGAGAAGGCCATTACAAATGAGGAGGCTACTTAATAGTGGTTTATAACCCTCTCCCAACTCTATAACTCCGAAACACGAACCTTGATGAACAAGGCCGCTGCGCGGAGAAACAAGTTGAGCGCGGTACTACCAGGGACGTGGTGGGGATCGAACTCGGAACCTCTCGCTTATGAAGTGAGCGCTTTACCACTACACCACTACCGCATAATATAAAAATATTGGTCTGACATAAACATTTAAAGTGATACAGTTAGGTAAAAGAAATTAATTTTTATGTATTTTCAGAAACTATATTTTCTAAGGCAAGTTATTTTATTCTATAATTATAAACAGGAATAATAATGAAATAATTATAATAAATTCAAAGTTAAGAAATTCTAAGGAAATTGAATTTTACAATATCAATTATTGAAGTTATCAATTATTGAAGCTATCAATAATTAATAGCTTCAATAATTGATAGCTTCAGTAATTGATAGTTTCAATAATTGATAGCTTCAATAATTGATAGCTTTAATAACTGATAGCTTCAATAATTGATAGCTTCAATAATTGATAGCTTCAATAATTGATAGCTTCAATAATTGATAGCTTCAATAATTGATAGCTTCAATAATTGATAGCTTCAATAATTGATAGCTTCAATAATTGATAGCTTCAATAATTGATAGCTTCAATAATCACTCATTTAATGTTTGGAATAGAATATTTCTACTTTTAAAACTATTTTCAAGAAACAAAAGGTAATTAACTATTCAAAATGTTTATGATTTAAATAAAACTTTCTTCCTCACTTGCACTGTTCTAAATATAATATTGTTACTTTAGCTAGATCTAAGTTTAATTTTCAGGTATGCTTCTTGCTATGCTACAGGGTATTGTAGATGTTGCTGCAATTATATTTACAATTATTGAGTGTTAAAATTCTTTTAAATTTTTCAAATTTTTTTTTTAATTTTAATTTTTCATTGCTAAATTATTTGAACAAAAGTATTTTAGAAGACTAATATTTTTTCTTTAAATTGATTTCTCTAAAAAAAAAAATCCTAAAAACAACTTGCGCATTTATAGAATATGTTTAATCTTGGTATCACACTTAAAATAAAACAAAAATATTAAAAAAATGATATTGTGTTTTCATATTCTATTCAAGATTTCTTGTTAAAATAATTTTTAGGTAAAAGCTTATTATGGGTTAACATTATATAAGATATAAATAGAGACATTTGTATGGCTAACTTTTGTGAGTCTTTGAGTATAGTACAACTAAACTGTAGTAACTTAACTGGTTGTTCTGATTTGGTTTATAGGTAAATTTACTGTGATGTACTTTTATCCATTAAGTAAATCTAACTAAATATAAGTTTAAAATATTATTGACATCTAGTAATTTAAACCCCTAATTTAAAGTAATTTAAATTAGGGGTGCACCATAATGGAAATTTTAAAATCCGTCTTGAATCAGATTTGCTGGAATTTTCAATAAAATTCTGGTGGGAACAAGAATTATATTTATATTATTTGATACCTTCAAGATTTAAGTGAAAGCCTGCACCGCAGCATCTAGGTTATATAATATATATTTGCATTTGTTCTATGTATTGAAAGTTTAACCTCCATAATATTTTTATATAAAATTATTTCTTTATTTTCTATTATTCCATTTAGGTTAAAATTGAAATATTTACTGTAATAGGCATCCTATAACTGTTTAACTATTTAAAATTAAAGTAACATTTAAAATGAGACTATTCTCAGAGGCAGGTAACATTTTTGATTGAAAAAAAAATAGTTTGTTTCCCAAAACTGGATTGACTTATTTTTGCACCACAATATTCCTCAATTTCCAGAAATCCTTGGATAATTGATTATTGCAAATATAATTACATTGTGTTTGTTTAGAGATTTGTATTTTTTATCTAGTTTTACTTATATTTCTTCATTGCTCTGAAGGAAAATGATTTTTTTGATTTAATTTACAGAGTCTGTGTAATATGTCTTAAGAAATAAAACGAAAAAACTATATTTTTATTCTGGCTTTAAATACCATATTTTAGGCTGGAATACTCCTGTATTCCAGCTTAAAATATGGTATTTCTGGCCAGAACCAGAATGAACTGAAAGTCACAAATTCTGACCAGAATTCCGGTACATCTCTAATTTAAATTCAAAATCTTTATGAAGTATGATTTATCATACTTCTATTCAAAAGATAAATTTAGCGTGACACTTTATGACTCATAAAAAAGCTAAATTAGAAAAGATAAAATATTTATCATCAGATAAGATAATTTTAACAAAAATTTTACCTTGATATCCGTCTTTATTGATATCTCCTATTTTGGAAATTACAGAACCAAATCGAGCTCCAATTGTGCTATCTGGAGCTAAGAAATTCTTTTGCAGCTGCAAACCAGTCTGTGAAAATAAAATCAAAAATACATAAAAAAATCTGAATATATTTAAGTTGACGTTATTTTTTTAATTCCAATTGTAAGTAAATAAAAATATTATTACAAAACAACTTTAGCGAAGGAAAGAACTGAACTGTGTTGAATAATAAATGATGCACTGTGTATACTGATATTAAAACAATACACAAGTAAAGAATAAAACAATATTCTACACAATGCAGATAAACAAAGTTTATATTAACTTTCATATTCACTAAAAAACTAACTTTTAACATTTGTTAGCTAGTCAAACACTTACAAAATAAATACTATTTAAATTCATATAAATAATTATAAAATAATAATTACAAAGATTGGTTTATTCATATATATATAAACCCTTCCTTCATCAGTTACAACTGAATACTGTGGTGATCCAACCAATAAATCATCAATACTAAAAACAAATAATACAGTTCCTATTAAATACATACACTTAAACCTCTTTTTATGCAGTCCTTTTTTATGCGATTATTTGTGTGTTTTATTTTATGCAATTTTTTTTGTGCGATCTCATATAATTTAATTTTTGAATGCGCAATAATTTCAATCTCAACGATTAAAATGTGTAATATGTATGTACAAAAGTAATTATTTTTTTAATGCGTTTTTTTTATGCGTTTTCTTTTATGGGGTCCCTATCTACCACACAAAAAGAGGTTTGAGTGTATATATATAATAACTATAAATACCATTATTATTTAGTACCAATAAACAAAATAATAGTAAAAACAATTAAATAAAATCAATGAAGGTTCTAAGAAACCAAAATCATAAAAGAAAGCTTGGAACTGTAAGGGGTTGAATGGTATGGAGAGAACATGCAAGAAAGTTGCTGCTGCATTGGCTGAGTGTTTGGATTGGGACATATATACAGGGCTTGAATTAACGTAAAAAAATCTAATCGCGATTTTTTTGTTGCTCATAGCCCCTCCTCCACTCCCGCCGGAGGGGAGGCGGCATTATTTATTTTAACTTATTTATAATAACATATATAATAAGTCTCATTTTTGCATAAGATGTCATAACATTTACGTTCAGCGGTTGTAACGTAGCTTTTGTTATAATTTACATTATTACTATTATTATATTGCATTAAATCTAACGGCTGTATTTTTGTAAAATCAATGAACTTGATATAATCTTCTTTTAATTATTTCATTTTCTATTTTATTTACATATTTTAAACTGTTTAAAACAACTAGAATATTTAATTTTCTATAAATTTTTAACAGTAAAAAAAATTATTTGAAACTCTAACAAAACAATCTATAAATTTGAAACAGTTATAAAAAACTATTAAAAATGACGAAAACATTATCGTGATAAGATGTTAAAACTTAACATTTTCACAAAAACCAGCACAATCACAAACAAGAATGATAATTAAATTCTTATTAAGTAAGTTTTCTTATCTAAGTAACCTTATCAAATTCCCATGATATTTCTATCTATTGCTTTTTCATTCAATGTATTTTTTAATAAAAGTTAGCGTTCACTTTTTTCATTCAATAAAATAAAGCGAAAGAAAAAAATGTGTCTAAATAATAGGATCCTTTGCGGTCTGATACTTTTTTTGATTTTTGATTTAAGTTTTGCCAAGTAATACGCAATATTAAACTTTTTCCGTAACGAGTCAGCGTCTTTTATGGCCATTTTATGTAAACCACGCCCGATTGGACTATTATAAATAACATGGTTAGATAATAAAACTGAACCTAATGTTGTTTGTTGATGAATTCGCGAGGCCTCTTTATGTTGCGCACTGCTTAAGTGCGATGCAAGTGAATCTTTTTTTATTGATATTGTTCCTGGTTTGATCCAGGTTATGGAAAACAATTTTGTTTGACTTATCCGTTTTTCAAATTGTTTACATAAACTGCATCTTAATCTTATAACTTCATTTCCATTTAAATCGTATTTTAACTCGCAATTAAAATGTTTTTCCCACTTTTTAACTGTAGATAATCTGCATCTGTAGTCCTTATTTGCATCCATTTATTGCTATTAATTTAAAATTAGCAAGTGTACTAACAAACATTAAAGTTTTTTTTCAATAACTATTTAGAGTCTATATTGCTTTCCACAATTCTTTGCAAAATAAACTTATAAAAATATCATTAAATTTGTTCATAATGAATGAGCTAAATTGGAATAAAGCCCTTGAGAATTCGAGTTAAAAAAGTGACTTTTCAATCAATTAACTTTTATTTCTTTTTTCAATCAAAATCTTTTATTTCTTGATTCGGATAGGTATTTAATCGTTTATTTTTAATAAATTTTTCCTTCTATAAACAATCGGTCTTTTTCCTGCATTTGAACTTTTTTGCTAATTGATTTTCTAAATCTTTTATTTTTCTTTCTTTTACTTTATGCTCCGCTTTAAAAAAAAAATTATCGTTACAGAAGTCACTGCAGTTTTATACTGTAAAAGAACACTAAATATTCGCGAATAGAGTATTAATCTTCTGAAATAAAAAAAGAATAATCACGAAAAAAAGAAAGATCGCGAAAAAACAAATTTTAAGAAAAAACTAATCGCGAAGGTGCAAAAAGTAATCGCGATTCGCGATCACGATACGCTTAATTCGAGCCCTGTATATATATGTATACATATGTATTACACTGCAGTTTATATAAACAGACAATTGATGACTTTATTTGCTCACTTAAATCCATTTGTTTCTTTTTGGAAAAAAGAAAAATAATTAGACAAAATAATTAGACAAAATAATTACACTTTTTTTTTATGGTACTTTAAGTTTCATGCAATTCCGCATGCAGCCATATTATTTAAAATCATTAAAAAATTATGCAGCCATATTATTTAAAATCATTAAAATAAAAAACGTTATAAAAACACAAATTTGCATTGCAACAAGATCAAACGTCAGTTTTTTATGTCAATCAAGAATCATTTTTATAGAAGTATTTAACCAGTATCGAAATGAGATGGTAAAAATTTTTTTTTATGTCTACATCGTTTTTGTTTACCAAGGGTTCTTGATTGATGTTGAAATAAAATATTTCGCATTTATGCAAAGATTACATCTTTTTGAAGATGAGTTATAGGGTTGACATATTTTAATTATACTTCAACTGATTATCAGTATAATACCTGCTTTCTTAAGTTTCCAAATTTCCTTAGAAATTTTAGTGTCCTTTTTATATCTGACTACGTTAAAAGATTTTATGTGTTTGGTTAACCTGATCTTAAAAGAGTTTTTGCATATAAGGAGTTTACACATATAATATAAGATTTCTTAGCATGATTGATGGTAGGTGGTGTTAGAGTAGCTATATAAACAATATTTTTAGTTAAGTCAATTAAATTCAAAAAAAGGTTTCCTATTTTGGTGATAAGGTTCTAACTGAAAGAGGGATTAAACCATATGATGTTTCATTTGCGCCTATTAGTATCACGATTAGTTTTGAGTAAATTTAAATTAAGGGGATATTGGATATTGCTGCTATGTCCAGACTTTATTAGGGCTTCTTTGTAAATAGGAGCAGAGTTTTCAAAAATTATTTTGTTGGAATAGTTCAACAAACTTTCAGGTATGTGGAATGGTTTGAAGCTGCAGTCACTAAATTTTAAAGTAATATCAAGATAACTCACTATTTTTATGTTGCATTGAATAGAAATATTAAGGCTGTTACTTTATTTTTTGTCTTTTCCATTTGTGGACCACTAGCCTTTTGAATCACTGCTAACCCATCTTCTCTATACAGCCCAAAATCAAACTTGTTATAAAACTGAGAAATTTGGAAAAGAAGGAAAATTCCAACCAACTTACATACCTCAGCACCATCAAACGCTCCCATGGTGACATCAAATAAATGGCCTGATTTTTCTATACAAACTTCTTTATCATAAAATAATAGTGATTTAGGTGCATGATGAATCATAGGTTTGTGCTCATTAACAATGGCAATATACTGTTCTCGTTTATAGAAGGATAAAAGCTAACAATGTCAAAAAAGAGGAATTTATAAAAATGTTTGTCTTAACCATGTGTGTTACTCCACTGGTTGTGGCATATAATATTTCTTGGCTTGGTGTTTATATTAAATAAAATGTGTTTACTTATTCTTCCTATTTTGCTGGGTTTATTAGACGAACCGTTGGATTATTTAAAAAGTTAGGTTTATGATCTTTCAGCGTGATGAAACAGTTTGAAGATCTGTTTGTATGGATGCTGTTGAAAACATTGTGACTTTTTAATATAATTAATCCTTTCTTATTAATCAGATCTTTTGTTGGAACTTTTTAAATTTAGCTGTAGTAGCATTTGTCATCAATTTATTTTCATCTTTAGATTGTTTGTACAAGTTTGACAGCTTATCGGCATATGTATAGATTTATTTCTGTTTTTGAATTGAGAAAACATCATTTTTTAATTTATTTTAAAAGTTGCATATCCTAAACTGGATATTTTAATTATTTTAGGGCAATGTGGTTTGTTAATGCGGTGTGAAATGGTTTTGGCATGTAAACATATAAAAAAGTTTTTACTATCACATTTCGATAACGTTTAAATAAATTCCTGTTTGATGTGAAAACTTACATTTGATATTGTTGCAGCGCAAATTTGTATTTTTATAACGGTTTTTATTACAATGATTATAAATATGAATGCCTGAATGATTGCTGTATGGCATGAAACTTCAAGTACAACAAAAATTATATTTTTTCCATTAAAATATTTAAATATATATATATATATATATATATATATATATATATATATATATATATATATATATATATATATATATATATATATATATATATATATATATATATATATATATATATGTATATATATGTAGAATACACTAACATAATTTATAATTTATATATATATATGTGTGTGTATATATATATATGTGTGTGTGTGTATATATATATATATATATATATATATATATATATATATATATATATATATATATATATATATATATATATATATATATATATATATATATATAAATCAGTAGGGATTACTACATACACTGACTGAAGATCTAAGTTTAGGCAAGCAGCATCTATGAAGGACATTTACTACTTCAAAAATTAATATCTTTTATTCATTAATTTTCCTTTTATTATTATTTTGTTTTTTGTGCTTTTAAAAAGGTTCAGATATGGTACCAGCAGGAAAAGATATAATACTTGCGAAAATTCTATTTAAAAAAAAAAATTACTTTCTGCTATTTGTACTAAATAGACAAATAGTTCTTAGTAATGAAAAAATGTATATAAAAATAGTGAGCTTCCTAGCACTTTTGATCTTTCCAAAGTTATGTTTTTATAAGAAAAAAACACATACTGAAACTTTTTAGTCCCTGGATAATAAGTGAGATTTAGCAAGAATAATATTAAATAACTTAAAAGAAACTTGCAAAGATAATGATTTTGGAATACTTTATGAACTGCTGTATTTTTGAGGTATATTTTTTTGCATTTGTTTATATGCAAATTATTGGATATTTATCGTTATTGTTGCCAAAAAGTATTTATATAAACAACAACAAAAGTTGACTTTTTGATTGTCATTATTTTAAACTTAAGTCAGCCATTTCATTGTCATTGTCTATTTCAAATGGACAAAATAAATATTTCTAATTTTCTGTAATAAAAAAATCTTATATAAAAATAGAAACACATTAGCAATTGTCGTTCAATATGATGTCAATGTGTTGTAATGCTAAGTTTATTGCTTTCAATAAAGTATTAATGACATGCAAATAGTGAATGCACAGAAGAAGGCAAAAAAGAAAGGGGAAGAGAAAAAGACAATAAGATAAAAAAATAGAGAAAAAAACATACATATGTCTTGGATACAAGTAGCAACAAAATCAGATCATCAAAAAATAATAGAGAAAGTGTTAAACCTTACTGTCTTTTTCTTTGTACTACATCACTTGATAACTAAATGTTCTTAAAATAATCCTATATTTATCAGAAACACTGAAACTTGATTTAAACAAACAAATATTGTAAACACAGATGGTTTTTGAGAATAGGAAAGATAGAAGTGATGAAGAGTTGCTCATTATGTGAACTTAAGTATAGTTTCATATAAAGTAAATGACAAAATATTGAATTCTAGTGAGGTTAAGCAGGTCTAAGCAGTTTTAGCTTGCAGTAAGTATAAAAGATAGGTTGGATGTATAAAAAGATGTATATAAAGAAAAAAAAAAAAAAAAATATATATATATATATATATATATATATATATATATATATATATATATATATATATATATATATATATATATATATATATAGTGTATTCTACAAATAGAGTGCTTAATGTTCTTAAAGAACAGAGCAATAATAAATTAGTAAAAACACTCATCTAATTTTTTTCTTTAACAGCTTGTTTCTCCATTAACCTCCCTAATGTACCTACTGATGTATAAACAAGCTGTTGAAGAAATAAATTAGATAAGTGTTTTTACTAATTTATTATTGCTCTGTTCTTTAAGAACATTAAGCACTCTATTTGTAGAATACACTATATATACATATATATATATATATATATATATATATATATATATATATATATATATATATATATATATATATATATATATATATATATATATATATATATATATATATATATATATATATATATATAATATTTATATATACATATATATATATTTACATTAGGGTGGTCAAGAAAAATGAAGTTTGGAAATTCTGTTTTCCACAAGGCTTATCTTTTTTCATATAATATCAGAGAATTTCTGTAAAAAAATTGAAGCAAATTGGACAATATTTAGGGGTCAATAAAAATTTTGACTTTTCATGTATACGTCTTTACGGTCAAAAGAGTAAAAATTTCATTTGATATTTTCATATTTTAATATTTAAAATTTTAAATGAAAAATTGTTATAACACTGATTTCAAAATTGTGACATATAAGTAATGCCCCATCAAATGTCATCTATCGCGATCATGGCTGCCATAGAGGAGGATGGGTAAATCTGGCAATGTTATTGGACAAAATGAAGCAGAAACTGTTTTTGGTCCTCATCTTTGGTGAGGGTTTCATTATATTTTTGGATAAGAGCAACGCCACGCTTTGCGCTATCATTGACAACCTTCATCTTGTTGACTCGATCCTTTAAATCCGATTCCCATGTTTTTGGATCTTTTAACAGGAGTACTAACAAAGTACTAAGTACTTTGAAGAGACAAAATGTTCTTTGGGTTACAAACTTTTCAAAGTTGAAGTCTGCGCCACATGTGCTTATTCTCTTCAGAGCTGACTGAGACTTTGGAAGCTGGAGGTTAGCTATCATGGCTCGTTTAACATCTAGAGGGACTCGGTTGTAAAAAAAAGCTAAGCTCACGAGGTGTTCTGAGAAGAACCACAGATGTAGAGTAAATGTAGTGCAAGCCGCATCAGCAATGAAACGGTTTGGATATTTCTTGAGAAGCCTGATCATCATTGCATCATTAAGACCTCGCTTTTCTTTAGCAATCAATTCCAACCGGCCTTTATATAGCATCATTTTTAAAGAATAGATGGCCTTCAGCATCTATCAAGCATAATGCATTGCTCCTGGAGCTCGGAACTGGAACTCCATCTTAAAACTACTTCTACAGAGGAAGACAAGATATAGCCGAAGGAGTTTAAAGTAATCCTCCCAAGGCTGACCAACTTCTGGTTCACCCGTCCCTCCAAAAACAGCTGTGAAGACACTGCTCAGAACGACTTCCAGGACATGCATTCAATGTTTACAAGTTCATGGCCAATGGCTTCCTCAATAAGAACGCATGTCCCTCGATGGATGCCTTGAACTTTTTCTCATAGATTTTAGTCATCTAGTACTTTTAAGCATGCAGCAGCCTGTTCTTCCCCAGTTCCTCCTACAATTTTTGGGATTGCCAACAACACAGCAATTCAATCGGCGGTTTCTTTTTTACCAGCTATGTCCGGAAGCAGTTTCCCATCCCAATGGAGAAGAAGAGGAAATTCAGTTGAAAAAGAACTCTTATCCGCTTCAGCTACTTTTAGCCATCTGTGACCTTCTGATGGTGCTTATAGAAAATGTCAGATCGTCAAGAGGATGGCCAAAAGCCTTTGCTACTGATGCAACAACATACATAGCTCCACGATCAGGAAGATTTACTCTATCTAAAGCCCCTGCAACTTCTGGAGTTGCTATCACGCTTTTCAATCGTTTAGACTTTGAGGAAGGAGTTTGAGCAGATGATGATGATGATGGAACTCTGAAGTTTTCATAGTCAATGTCGTCCTCGTCTTCAGACTTAAAAGAAGAGCTGAAATCCAAAGCAGGACCAGATGTTTCTATTTGCTGCAACTTTTCTGTCTCTTTCAGTCTTCAATTTTCATTAGCTTCTATACGAGCTCTCTTCTTTATCTCTTTATCTGCAAGATTGCGATCCACTCCAGCCATGCCTGAACTGGTGACATCTTCTCTCTGCATTGTTAAGAATTGTCTGTCTTTATTGTTTGTCATGATGTCCAAAGCATTCTTTGCGGCCAAGTCAAAAAGTTCCATCAGGTCATCTTTGAACATTTGCTCTTTTAATCTGCAGCTTTCATATGCTTCTGTCGTATTCACCTTCAACAGTTGACATTCACCATACAACTTCTTCAGTTTTTTTTCACCAGAATCAATCCTCTGAGTTGGAATTCTTGCTTTGCTCCAAATCATATTGATATCTTTAATTGTGCAATTAATACTGTCCTTTACAGTGAGAGGGTTCTTTGAGGTGGTAAAGAGGAGGGAGCAGATGGCATCACCATTCATAGCCAATCTTGCTGAAGAGAATTGGTTAAAACTGATAAATTGATAGTATTACACTAATCCATTTAATAAACAATAGATTATTTATTAACTATTCATGTAACTAATTAATTGTAGTTATGTAATATGTGCCTGAAGCAGCTGATGCAAATTACTAACCTTTTAGGCTTTTCTTCTATAGTCAGAATAAAAATTAAAAAACCATATATTAAAAAAAATTTCAATTTGCTCATGGCAAGATGTCTGCTGTTTACAAATTGCACAAAGAGCTAGAACAATTACTTTGTATGGTTTCTCAGAAGGGCTGTTCAGCAAAACAAAACTAAAAATTATGTATATATAAACACTCAACAATGTGATTTCTGCTACAAACATGCCATAAAATTATGTGCTTGCCCAAAATGTTGAAATCCTATTGATCCCTAAAATTGCTCAAATTGGTCCCATTTTTTGCATGGTTATTCCTTATATATAATAGAACAAAGTTAGCCTTGTGGAGAGTGGTTAGGAACACTTTTAATTTTTACTATGTAATTCTGGACCACCCTAATATACATATACATATACATATACATATATATATATATATATATATATATATATATATATATATATATATAACTTAGTGTTTTAAGTCACTTTTTGATTTGTTTTGACAGTTTTGCTGACTTTGAGGAGGAAGTTGATAAAAAACTCAATAAGTAAGGATATCTTAAAACATTTTTTATAAAAAACTGTATAGTTTGAGTGATGTTCATTCTTATTCATTTGTTCAATTGTTTTCCAAAACTTTCTAACACCATAAATGCCAAATGTCTTACCCGTCATTATTAAGATCCACTGCACATACAGCACCACCAAAATATGATCCCACCTTAATATATGATTATATAAGTATGAATATATACATACACACATATACATACACACACACACACACACACACACACACACACACACACACACACACACACACACATATATATATATACATACATACATATATATATATATATATATATATATATATATATATATATATATATATATATATATATATATATATATATATATATATATATATATATATATATATATACACACACATAAACACACACACTCACAGTCATATATACATTATATAAATTATCTCATTATTATGATTTGCATTTTTAATTCTTTGATTGTATGAAATCAAAAACATGCCTCTTAAAAGCATAATTGTTTTATAATTTATTTTATAATTTGTATGAAAAATTTGTTTTTTACATTTAATTTCATTTTGGGTTTATTTAGCTCCTAGCGAATTTTATTGCGTAGCATTGCATTTGTTATAGACTTTGGTAATATTGCACTCTTTTATTTTATTTAAAATACATATGGCCAATTCCATAGTTCAGTGATACATCATGCGGAGAGATTTTTTTTAATAGAAATTTTTCTATAACTCAAAAATAATTTTTTATTACTCTAAATCAATTTTGATCAAGATTGATTTAAAGTAATAATTCAATTGAATTAAAATTTTATAATATAAACTAAACACAATTGTATTAACATAACACTGCTACATAGCAAAAATTAAAACATGAGTTCAGTGACGCAACGCGGAAAAAAGTGTTTTTTTATCAGCATACTTTTAAATGGAGTTTTCGCTGAAATTTTAATTCTTGCTTGACTTATTAGATTTTTTTGTTGTAATTTATTCATTTGGCAATAAGGTAGTCATAAAAAAAGCCACAAAAAATAAAGTTTTCATATCGTTTTATTTTACAGAAAAAAACTATCAGTTCAGTGACGCAACGTTCAGTGACGAAACAAAAAGACGAAATTAAAATCATTTTAAAAAGTTTTGTTATTTTGTAATAAATTTTAATTATACTCAGGTGAAAATAGCATCGGAACAACGTTATCATTCTGAACATAAAAATAATGTGATTTTGATATATCTTTGATTTTTCTTGAATAACATAAAATTGAACTGAATCCAAGTTCATTTTTTTGTTGTCTTGTATCGTTTTCTGACATATGAATTACAGATATTTGCAAATCTTGTAATGCTAACGCAAAATCTGCTGCTGGCCTGATTTTGTATTGACTAGTTTTAACTCTCAGGGCTGCGATTCGCTTAACAGTAGCTCCTATTCCGTCAACCACTCCTTTCCCGTGCATCGAAACGTTTTCATCGTGCACCATGAAAACGTTTTTCAAACACAACCATTGCAGCCATAATGCTTTTGTTTTTGAACTGAGAAGTGGCATTATCGCTGAACATGTGTACTTCTTTGACTTGATCAGGAATAAAGTGAAGGATTTTGTCAATGTACAGTATAACGGAAGACTTAGTATGATCAGTTGAATCTGAAACTATGGCAAATGTTTTTAACTCAATGTTCCAGACTGCTAGGGTCATGATAGAAACTTGATTTTGACCAAAATGAGCCGCTTGTGGCTCATTTTGATAGAAACACCTAGCATTTTCAGCCCAGTCAACTTGGATTACCGCAATTTCAGAATTAACACTCATCGAAACCTCCTTCAGTTTATTTAAATTTTTGATTGGTTTTTCTTTACAAATGCGTGTTTAACGAACTTATCACGCATTGCTGATATGTGTTGGATGAGTTCTGTTACAGTAGACTTTTTTGAAATTTTTTCAATGTTTGCATATGTTTTAGTTTCAGGCTTTCTCCACTCGTCCCAGGATACTTCGAAACCAAATGTATTAACAGTTTGCAAATGTTTATCGAACTGTTTCATACCTTTGCATGCAACACATTTGTCATAGGCGCAATCGTATGTGTACGGTTCACAAACAAAGTTATTTATCATTTCAGATCCAACTTTGATTGAAGGCGCTTGAATTGATTTTGTTAATGCATTTAAGGCAAATCGCATATTTTCATGCAAACTACAAACACAAACACTATGCAGAAATTTTGTAACTGATTTTACATTGCGTGGACGAAGGTCGCAAAATTTTCCGAGTCCAATTTTTATGTGCAGATGCTTTTCCTTGAATAACTCGAAAGCTTCTTTTAGCGTATAATATAAATAATGTATCTGAATATTGTTTGCTTTTCCGTCAGATAATTGAATTCGAATGACATTTTTGTTGCTTGGTGATATTTGGGAAACTTCATCTTCATTATAAAAGTTTACAACTGGTAAAACATCGCTTTCAGAAAGACCATATAGCTTTGAACATGCTGGAGGTAGACCCGAATTATCTTTACAAGCAGAGCTATTTGAAAGAATAGAAAGAATTTCAGATTGTTTCTCCTTTGAAGTTGGTAGTGCTTTTAAAACTTTTTTCAATGCTTTTCCTCTTTGTTGAACGTTTTTAAAAGATGAGCTTGGTCTTTGATATTGATTTAAAAGTTTTCTTTTTAAAGCGCAACTTTTTAAAACTCCTAATTTTGTTTTAGCAGCATAAGCTGCTTTTTTATTAGGATCGGCTTTCAATTTTTCTCGATATCTCTTAGATCTAACTCTGGACATTTCTTTCTTTTTATCAGCATTCCGAGAAACGTAATTAGCTTGGTATTCTGCATAGCGTTTTTTTTTTACTTCTAATTTTGATTCCATTTCTTAAAAATTTACAACTTTATAACTTTAAGAAAATGTTAACATAAATCCAAAAGTTTACTAATATTTACTAATAGCCCTTCACAATACTAAAATGCAAAAATTTATTCGAATTTGAAAAATTTGAAAACCCACAACGAAATCTGAACTTTTGGATGATATTTTGACTTCCTTACCGCGCTATTTTATAAAACGCTAATTATCCTGTCGATGGGTTCAGTGACGCAACAGCTTTTAAACTATAACTATATGTTAATACATTGCTTTTTGACCAATTTTTTTTAGTAATGATTAAAAGTTTACATTAAAATATATAATTTCTAAAAAAACCTCGCCATAAAGCATAATTTCATTGCGATAATTAAACTTTTTTAGCTTTTAGTTCAGTGACGCAACGTAATTTTTGCAGATGTGTATGTGACAAAAAAACACTTGAATTATTTTTAAAGAGTAAAAGTTTTTTTTTTCAAGATATATATGTAATCTCAAAGATTCTTTCTAAACAAAAATATGGATATGTTTTGTTTAAAATATTGCAATAACTCGCCCTCAAATTTTACTCATTTTTTCGAATAATAAAAAGAACAAACAGTTGCTAACATTCATCAAATTTATCTACTCGGTTCAAACATTTTCTACTCAAAATTTATTTTAACAATAATTTTAAGGTGTTTAAACTATAATTAAAGAAATAAAACCTTTTAAAAAAAGAAATTTTTAAACACAAAATTTATCTTTTCCATCGTGGAAATAGCGTGAAAATATATATATGTATATATAAGTTTTTGATGCATCATAAATATTTATAAAGCTTTTTAAATGCAGAATTCAATAAATGTACTTAAAATGCTGAGATGCAAATTAAACAAGCTTACAAATTATTCTTTACACAACAAAAGGGTTTTTTTCAAAGTTAAAAAATAATGAATTTAGATGATGATCAATTGAAAGTGTATAAAACAAAAACTACTAGCCAGAATTTTACAAATAAGAACTTTTTTTGTCATAGAATCAATAAGAATATTGAAAAATTAAAATTAATTTTCTATTTTGGGTACATAATCAAAAATTTGCCATGTTGAAATAAAAAGTATATAATTACTTTATGTAAGAGGTCTTCCATAAAGTAAATCTTCAGAAATTACCAGAGTATGTAGTTCTTTCATAAAACTTGATTTCTTTTTTTTAACAAAAGCTTTGAATTTCACTAGTATAAGAAATCAATATTATGAAGAAATGTCAAACTAACTAAAGGTTAATTCGACATTTCTTCATAATATTGATAACCTATATATTCATAATATTGATAACCATTTAATAAATTATGATCACGAATATGTTATCGGTAATTGATAAATAACAAAAAAAAACTCTTTATTGTTTAAAAACATTATTAAAGAGTTCACAAATTAAATAAGAAAAATTTATTAACAGTTAGTAAAATAACCAAAAACCAACTGTAAAATCATAAGAAAATAAACAAACATTATTTTACGTTTCATGAAAAAAATATTTTTTTTCAAAATAAAATTTAGTTCATATTTGAAAAAAATAATAAAAATGATTTTTTTAATAAGAACTTAGATTCTATTTGTAACTTTTGTTATAGTGAGAAAAAAACAAACTGTTTGTATGATTTTTAATGCGTTAATAAAATAACTTTAATTACAATGGGGTACTTGAAAAGACGCTAGTGACGCAATATAACTTCTAACGATGCAAAATATATTTGCTGAGTTGAGTTACTTAAAAATGCGTTACGCGTTTTCGCTACGCAGCGAAATCTCGTAACAAGGCCTGACATAATATTGATAACCATTTCTTCATAATATTGATAACCTATATATTCATTATATTAATAACCATTTCTTCACAATATTGATAACCTATATATTCATAATATTGATAACCATTTCTTCATAATATTGATAACCTAAGTTTAACTAAATAAAAAAGAAATACATACATAAATCGTTTTCGATATTAAATAAGACAGGCATTAATAGTGGTGATCAAAAAAAAAAAAAGATTAAATAAAATGATCTAGTCAGAAAGTATTTAGCTTTTTGTACACCCAAAAAAGGCAACTTTCCCAAAATAAAAAGTTGTTGATGAATTTAACTTTTAAATTTACTATCAGATTCTATATTCGTGTCACTAGATTTCTCATAAATTTTATTATCAGTCAAATTCTATATTTAAGTCACAATCTGCTTGCTCCTTAGATGCAAAAATATCACTGAAAAACTTTGGCAAAAACTAACATTTGAGCTGGTAAATCCTCAAACAAGGGTAACAGTTCTTGGTTATGCATTCTAAAAGACTTCGAGATATATAATAGACACCAAGATCATAATCTCCATCACTCTCATCAAAAAAAATATCAAGAATTTTATTTATATCAGTATAATTTATTCTATTTTTAACCATGTTTCAAAACTGATTTTAGAGTGATCTATAAATGCAATTAACAAATGGTGTGAAGCATTAACTTAAGAAATTATTTTCATTTCAGAAACATATTTAAAGTTTTTCCCAATTGCTATAGATATTTTGGAATAATTGGAATTGTTGATAGACCGCTATGCAGATCACTCGTTATTTAGGAACAGATTTTATTTTTTTTCTCTTCTATTTTTATAAATATATTTGTATTTTTCTTTGTATTTTTGTCTTTTATATTTATATTTTTATTTTAATACTTTTAGTTACTTATAATTTTACAAAAAATTGATTTTGAAAAAACATTTAAACTTTAATTTCAGAAACATATAAACTATAACTTCAAAGATACATCACTCTTTCAAAAAATTATTTAAAAAAATACTAAATTTTCATTATTATAAATTTTGACACTGTTTTTAACAATATAATTTGCCTATATTTGTTTATCAAATATGATAAGATATCTTTTCGTTTACTTTGTTTATTATATAGTGATTGATATTGCATTATGTGATTTTTTTTGCATTTTAATGTGTATATATTAAAGATAAAACAATCGAGTTACGGTTTTCAAAATTGTATATTTTTTGTTCGACTTTGAAAGCCATCAGTTAGGCGTAGTTTCTTAATTTAAACGAAGTTGAAATCCATTAAACTTCGAAAAAAAGTTACTTAAACAGTTATGAAAGCCATAAAAAGTTGTAGCTTTAACTTTTAAATGATTTTAAAAATCTTTAAAAGTCGTTAAAACTTAATTAAAACGATGTTGAAATCCACAAAAAGTTGTAAATCAAAATTTTACGGTTATGAAAATTGTATAAATTTGTTTACATTATATTTAACGAATTTGAAAACCTTATAACTTTGTGTATGTTATTTAACACAATTTAAACATTGTAAAAGATCAAATAAATATGCCAAAGACCCATTGCTCACTGGTTTGGCAGTACTTCCTGAAGGAATACAGGGGAGATAAGGCCTATGGTGTGTGGAATATCTGCAAGAAGGACCTAAAAATGAATTCTGGGTCAATATCGACCTTGAGTGGTCACCTGGGATCCAACCATAAGGATGAGTACATGGAAATGTGTCAGAATTAAAAGATACAAGATGAGGCAGAAGCTGCCAAGGAGGACAAAGTTGAAGAGGCAGAAGATGAATTGGAAACAGTTGGCACTGGTAACTTAGTTAAATAATGGGTGTTACAATGCGATGTAGCGAGGTTCTACGACTTCATGTCATATTTATATGATTTTTTATTGATGTAAACAACGATATCTGAAGTGAACTCAATGTTAACAAATGTATGCAATTTTTTTTAGGTCACAGAAAAAAAAAAGGGTTCTAAAAGCCAGAAAGAATCTGTGCTATCCAACACAGAGCACCACTCAACTTCGTGGTGACATGGAGCTCATGATTTACCTAGCAACTGACAATTAGCCTTTCTCCATGTGTGACTCTATCCCATTCCAAAGACTTGTCCACTTTGACTCGAGGTTTAAGGTTAAAAATGGTGCTTGCATTGCTTGCTTCAATTACCTCTCCTCTATAGGAATCTGCAGATGGCCAGGAAGAGCATGTTTGACAAGGAACTTCCTCATTGGACGGAGTTGCAATCAGCACTGAAATTTGGACCTCACACAACAACGATCCATTCATGGTGTTGAAAAAGAAGTGGTTCGAGATGAATGGTAATATTTTTAACTTTTTAAGTAGATACAAATACAAAGTTTTACAACTTAATGTCAAATTTTTACAAATATTTTTTACTTTTAAACAAAGTTTTCTAAGAGTTGACGATTTCATGGGAAGTTTTTTGCGAATTTTTATTTTAGTTTTTGTTTCAGTACCCTACAGAAAGATCACTGCTTCTTGTGCTACCAGATGGAACTTTATCCAAATGATGCTCCTAGATATTAACCATCTCCGAAGTGTGCTGTGTACTCTTCGGGCTGACAAAAAAGAATGGACCACACCTATTTCTACGGATGAGCAATCTGAGCTGGTTGCAACCATTCTGTCACTCCTGACCACATCCCAAATCATCTCTTAGTCAATGTCAAGTTATAAGAAAATTACAATGGATAAAGCACTGACAGCCATTGTTCATCTTGTGGATAGGTGTGCTTCTCTGAGGGTCAAAGAAATTAGAAAGAACAGTGTCACTGGAGTAGGTCCTTTCATGGTTGAGCTCATTGTTGAACTCGAGAAACGATTCCCAAGAGGAAGATGCGACATCATGCCTTATGCTGTAGGCTGCCTCAAGTGAGTGGGCCTTTAGTGAAGCTGGACAGGTGGTCCACAAAAAGAGATGCAGGTTGTCTCCAATAACCACTGAGAAATTGGCCTTCATCAACAAGAACTTCGATCTATTATACTCCTTTGTACCAGTTTGGGAATATCGCCCCATGGAAGAGCAAACGGCAGCTAAACCTGCTCCAGACAGAGATCAAAATGATGATGGTGACTCAGATAGGATGATGATGATACCGCCACATCAAAAATGAAATCTTCAGTATTGTTACTGGAAAAGTGAGACAGACATCATTTGGGCTCCCAAGGTCAGGAACTAGCACAAAAAAATGAGAATGAACGACTGGAAGAGGACAACTAAATATTTTTTACTAGGGTAGCATGCTAGGATTATTTTAGATTAGATAATCGATAATATACAAATAGTTTTTTCACATAATTATGGAATTAGATTTTTGAAATCTAGAATGATTATTAAATAAATGCACGGGTTTTAGCATATCTTTTGTATATTCTGTATTTCTGTAATGTTACTGTAGTGTATACTTCAAATTTTTATTATTAAGAAATTAGAACTTAGAAGAACAGAGATTGCTAGCATATACCAAACCAGTTATCACTTCACTTTACTTTATTTTGGTGTCTGAACATAGGTAGCTTCTCATCAAATGTGATTTTTTTCAAATCTAAGGGATAGAGTAAGAGTTTAGGGAATAGAAGGGAAGAGCATAATAGTACTAGTACAGCCACATACAAGCCTTTAGAAATTTTAAACATTTTGAAAACACACCATTTTCGAATTTACACAACTTTTTACAATTTTGAAAACCACGAAAATATACTTTATTTGAACTAATACAATTTTGAAAAGCGTCAAATTAAATTTGATACAACTTTTTACGATTTTGAAAACTGCAAAAATATATATTATTTGAAGTAAAACAATTTTGAAAACCGTTTAATTAAATTTTATACTACTTTTAACGATTTCGAAACACGTTCATACACAACTTTTAGCGACATCGAAGCTTCGACTCTGGCTTCGAAACACATCGACCTTGATTGTTTTATCTCTGGTATATATGTGTTTATATTATATATCTATGTTTATATTATATATCTATATTTATACTATATATTATTGTATATGTCTATTATATTTATTGTGTTTATTTTTTTTGTGTATGGTTGTCCATATAACCAAAATTTATTTTATAAATTATTGGTGTTGTACTAAGTCAAGAGGCTTTGGGTGTTTGGCTTTTTTTTTTAGCTTCATTTTATTGTAACAATAAGTTATATGATGTAGGTTACAGGAGATAAAGATTACATGGATGCATTCCTGATGAATGATGCTGAAAATTTTATTTCAGCATCTTTAAGCATATAAATATTGAAATTTATGGAAAGTAATTAAAAAAAATTGAAAATGTTTTGTTGAACATCCTAGGCTCTGATACGCTAAACCATAAGTGCAGGAAGTGAGTGTGTTTAGTTTTCATTTCCCCTAATTTGCCTTAAACAAAAATATTACAAGACCATGCCAGACAACCTAATAAAACAAACAAATGTGCCTCAATGTTTCATGTATGAACTTAAATAGACTTTAATAATACTAAACAAACAAATCATTCTTTGATCATAGTACTATATAGAATCTTTTTTCAATCTAATCCTTAGTAATTTTTTTAAACCACCTAACTAACATGTGAGAGTGTAAATTTATTTAACACGTGTGTTAAAAAAGTATATATATATAAAAAAAAATATATATATATATAATATATATATATATATATATAATATATATATATATATATATATATATATATATATATATATATATATATGTATAATATATATATATATATATATATATATATATATATATATATATATATATATATATATATATATATATATATATATATATATATATATATATATATATATATGTATATACTTTTTATATCTTTTTTTCTAAACAAAACTACATATTTTTTACAACTACAAGTTTCATGCTAAATGCAAACATCAGGTAAAAAATTTGATCTTTTCTCGTGGAGAAATAATTCTGTGCAAGAAAAAAAGCATTAGGAAAATCTTATCTTTTGGTTTGTGGTTGTCCAGCAAAAAATTGTTCTCATGATGACTCTTGGATATTAGTTCGCTTTTTTTGTTTAATAATTCTTTTGGATTTTTATTCAACAAAATATTAGTTTGTTGTCTAAGCATAATAGGCATTTTTAGTTATGTTGCCTATAGGCGGCGCTTTTTATGATGGACCATGTTAAATTGGGTGTTGTTTTTAACTTATCCTTTGAGTTTTTAAGTTTCTTGTTTTTGAACGATTGCTTGTAGTTCGCCCATCTAATTTTCCACATGCCCTCTGTTGAACTTATATATGTTTTGTCGGGTGTGTTTGGGAATGATGCAATGCACTTATAAATTACATTTGCTTTTCTGCAATCTCTGTTCATAGGGCAGGTTTCTTTTAGTTTACAATTGCAAGTTAAAACAGCAGTTGGGTTCATCGAAATAATTTTATTGTTGTGATTCTTTATAATTTTTGCTATGTTGCTTGTGTAACTGTAGATGACTTTTATTGTGTTGCGGTTAACAGTTTATGAAACGGATTTGGTTTTTGAAAGTGTTTGTCGATTAGTTGTAAGAAACCACAACACAATAAAAGGTTATAAAAACATAATAATAACAAAATAAAAACAAATGCTTTTATTTTGTTTTTAATTAAACAAATTTTTTTCTACAAAATGTTTAAAATTATTAACATAACTTTAATTTGTATTTTTAATTATAGTGGCACATCTTATCACAAATTGTAGGTTTAAATTTAAAATTGATCTTTTTAATCAGTTTAATAGTTTATATGTATCTTAATGTGATGAAGTTAAACAGTTACTTATATGGTGTTTTAAAATTTTTAAATTTGTTTAATTAGTGGTTAAGTTGTTAAGAAGTCTTGATTTCTGTTTTTAGTTATGTTTAATCACAATTCTGTTTTTTTTAAAGCTTATATTGATTATAGTGATCCTAAAATTCTCCTAAACTCCTTAATAAAACTGCTTAATAAAACTGCTTAATAAAACTGCTTAATAAAACTGCTTAATAAAACTGCTTAATAAAATAAAAATTAAATTCTCCTTATTCCTTAAATTGCTCCAAAAATTCAGACACTTAAGCTTTTTTTCTTTATAAATATGCGTGTGTGTTTTTAAGAATATTCAGCACTAAATTTTGTAGAATACATTTAAATATATTCATATATAAATATGTATACATAATATGCATATATAGTATGTATATATATAAATGCGGTAGTGGTGTAGTGGTAAGAGCGCTCGCTTTGTAAGCGAGAGGTTCGGAGTTCGACTCCCACCACGTCCCTGGAAGTACCGCGCTCAACTTAGTTTCTCCGCGCAGCGGCCTTGCTCGGCAAGGTTCGTGTTTTGGAGTTAAAGAGTTGAGAGAGGGTTGCACCACGAATAATGACTAAAAAAAAAAAATATTAAAAAAAAAAAAATATTAAAAAAAAAAATGAGTATCCTCCTCGACTGTAGTGGCCCCCTCGGGCCTTGGGGAGGTGAATAATATAAAAAAAAAAAAATTTAATTATTTCATTGTGAGTTAACAATTTTTATAGTAAAATTTATTAAATTATTTATTTTTATATATTTTTAATGACAAGGATCATATATTTCATACCAATTTTTATAATATTTTGTTTGAACTTAAAAAGAAATAGCTTCAGCATTTTGCTAAACTGTATATAGATTTTTATCAGTTCATTACAACTTTAAGAAGTATAACTTATTTATATATACATGTCATTACAACCTTAAGAAGCATAACACAAATATATATATATATATATATATATATATATATATATATGCCATAATTGCTGTAATATAATTACAAAACCCAGTATTTATAAAAAGAGAACTGAACTATACAATAAACTTGATTAATGGTTTGTATGCTGTACATATGTTTTTTGTTTATTGGAGAGGTTTCTTTTGTGTGTGTATATATATATATATATATATATATATATATATATATATATATATATATATATATATATATATGTATACATACATATATGTATATATAAATATATATTTATAAATATATATATATATATTTAACTATTTATTTTGATACTTTTGATATATTTTTGTTATGTGTGTTTTTTTTTTGGTTTGTACTGTTGAAGCATGGTTTACATTATGCAAATTTTCATGATTTAAAACTTACTTGATTAATCAACAGATGAGGAGAAAGTTGAACTCTACAAATGAGGTAAAAAATAATTGTGTTTCCTGGTAACATTACAAAACCAGTTTTTACAGATAATTGTATCGATGCTGTTTTGTGCTTGAGGTTAGCACAGTTTGAACATCAATCCTGTCATTACCAGCAACAACAGCAACAGGTAGATAGATTTGTAGCGTTTATATCTGATATCTTAACTCCTTTATATTTAAATAACATATTTGTTTTTTTTTTACTTTAGATTTATCTTATGGTGCTTTTTTAGCATACTGTAGAACAAATAAAGGGCTAAAAATGAAGACAAAGACTGACCCTTAATTTTGAATGAGTGGCTTTTTCAGAAGGCAAAATAGGCACATGTACAATTATTATTTTTGCAGTTAGCATCTACTTATTCAATGTAGTTAAACTTTTTTTAATAAACCTTTTTATATTTTGTTTTGTTATTTTGTATATATTGTAATTGTAAATAATATTAATTTGTTTTAAAAATATACTTTGTTCTTCTTTGAAAATAAGAACTTTTGTTGTGTTTTGTTGGTAAATAAATCTTTTTTTAAGATAAAAAAATTTATTTACCAACAAAACACAACAAAAATATTTTAAAATTGATGTTTCACTTAATTAATTACATATACTTGAAATACATATATACTTAAATTATATTTAATTTATATATTAAATAATTATATATACTTGAAATATATATATACTTAAATTATATTTAATATATACTTTAATTATTTTATATATACTTAAATTAGTAAATATATACTTTATTTTTGCTTTTTATTACTTTAGCAAAAGCTCCTCTTGATTTAAAATCTGGACTTGATTTACTTTTAATTAAATCAATTTTTTTAACCTGCTGGATAAATGTGTAGGAGGGCGAGTGTGAGGGGTCCATATTTTGTCATGTAATAAAAATACTTATACTTAACTTAATGTGTTGTTTTGATTTTTTATTTAACTTAAGTCTCTGCATGGGAAAACTTTTGATATTTTTTTTTTTTATTAGTTATATTTAGCGTAGCACAATTTAAGGACAATCCCCTATGTAACCAATTGGTAAACCTGTGCATCTAATGAAGTAGACACAATTTAGTATGGAGATAATACATTCAAACTTTTTCTTTTAAAATAAATTAACAGGGTGAGGGTTGTAACAAGCTTTAGGTATGTGTAAAAGAGTAAAAAAAGTTTATTAATTGAAGTTTAAAATAAGAAGTTTTTAAAGTATAGCAAATTATTCGCTAACCAAAAGCCATGAATTTTAAATTAGTTAATTTTCTGCCATTTACTACTTATTACATTTTATTTAAATTTACATTTTTTTACATTACATTTACAATTACATTTACAACTTATTAAAGTAAAGAGTCCAAATTAAGAACAATTTAGATAAAGTTAGCGTGGAACAGACTTACCATAACCCGTATCATGCGGGTCCTGTCAGCTAATATATACATAATATTAAATACAATAATGCATACCTTGATAAAAGTTACTTACTTAAATAAAAAAGAAGAAAAATTTACATGCATTTATACTTTTTATCATATTTTAGAATATTCTAATTCAATTTTTTATCTTTAATTTAGTTAATATTAATTTATTTATCAAAACAATTTTAAATAGAAAATTTTTATATACTAAATAGTATTCTTTAAAAATAAAAATTATTCACCTGTCCATCAGGATTAGGATAACTCTGTGTAAGAGTGAAACCTGCATCTCCTATTGTGTATAGTATTACCTAAATACAAAAATACATTTAAATTAAATGTAGCAAAAGTTAAAAACCAATAGTAATCATTACAAACTTACTATTCCCCTCAGATTATTAGCTCTTGGTGCTCCACCAACAACATCTGTGTAACAAATAAAACCAAAATTTAAAATTCAAAATAAACTATGTACTTTTTAGATATAAAGGTTCAAAAATCACCTCCATATTGGTTATTGGTGAAGTTACCAACTGCAATAGAATATCCTAAATCATAAATAAAAACAAACAAATTCTTTAAAACAAAGTCTAAAGCACAAGTAGAATCAGCAATAGGAAGTAAACAACCCATTCACAAATGTATTTCATACTTAAAGTTTATTATTATACTTTATTTCAACTAAAACTAGAATTCGCAACTGATGCAAAAGCACTTAATCAAAAATTTAAAATTTACCACCATTAATATGCCATTAAAATTAACAACAAATCAAGCTAACCATGCACAGAGAGCAAAAGATGTATTAGAAGATATGCATAATACATATAAATTTGAATTCTTTATCCTAAAATGCATTGTCCTATATAAAGAACTTAAAAAAGGCAATAATGATTGTTCACTAAATAGTCAGCTTATTATCAAATAACAGACTAAGCAAACAAAAAATCAGTTCTTTACAAATCATATTATCTCCCCATGTATCACTCTTAAGCATGAAACAGTTAACTCGCACACTCTTGATTTATTCAACAATTAAATTTTATAACTTTTGCTGTTTGTAAACCTGAACTCCTTGTTCATTAATATTTTTAATACTTAATATTATTATTTATACTTATTATTATTATTATTTTAAAAACTAGAACTATCAAAGTTTACAAAATTAAGTAAACTTTGATGAGATGTGATATTGTGATATAAAAACTTAAGGATTTGGCCTTTAGAAAAACAAAGAGACAAGAGGTAGTTTAGGTTTCAAATTCAAAACCAAAAAAGAATATGAAACAAATGAATAAATCCATTATAATATATTATTCATATATTAATCATCATTCCATCACTAGGCAGTAGGGGTGATAAACGATTAATGATTAGTTGATTAATAAAAAATAATCGCTGATTGATTAACTAACAAATAATCAATCAATTCGTTTTTTGCTTTAAAATGCAAAAATTGTTATAGTATTTTTTTGTTAACATTTTGTTGTTATGATAATAAAATAGCATTTTTTAAGAAACAAAAACAGCTGTTTTCACTTTTCCGGTACCAATAAAAAAAATGTAAACAAATAATATGACGCGGTTGTAGAAGTCTGAATGCCATTTACAATCTCATCTGGAAAAAGTCATTCTGACGTTTGGAAGAATTTTTAGTTGGAAAACAAAGCCAAATCATCATACAAATGCAAAGATTGTTCACTCGAAATTAAATTCCATTCATCAACTTTAAGTTTTTTTATATCATTTAGAGCATACACAGAAAATTTTTCCGACCAAAATTGTTTCAGAAAAGACAAAAAATACACAGCCAAGTGTTGCTGCCTACTGAAATAAAACAGGTAATAAAGCTTAAGAAGTATTAGCTCGTTTAACAGCTGTAGATCATATTTCATTTGCAACTTTGGCCAATAGTAAAGATATTAAAAATGGCTGGAAAGCTGAAAGACTTAAAATCCCAGATGACCGACATGCCATAAAGACAACTGTTATGAACTACGCAAACTCAATTAAATTAAAAATTGCTTAAGAGCTTCAGCAAAGAAAAATAACTGGAGAAAGGTTTTCAATTTCTCTTGATAAGTGGACTTCAGGTGGAACTAGAAGGTATTTAAGTCTTAATGTACACTGTTCAGACAAATTTTATAATGGTCTTTGAATGATTAGAATAAATGGTTTAATGCCCTCAAAAAGAGCAGTTAATATTGTTATTGAAAAGTTAAATGATTTTGGCATAAATTTGATCTTTGGGTGTGTTACAGATGGTGCATCAGTCATGAAAAAAATGGGACAAGAAATGGGAGTTACCCACCAATTTTGCTATTGCCATGGAATTCATCTTGTGGTATGTGATATTCTTTATTAGAAAAAAGGTTCAGCAACAGAAACAACTGGAGAAGAACTTTTTATGGAAGAGCTAAATGAAAATGATGAATCTTGTTCTGACCCTGATGATTAAAATGAAAATGAAGAATGCTGGAATGAGGAAAGTATCAGCTTTGCTGAGAAAGAAATGCAATTTAATGAGAACTATGGTATTATTATATTAAAGGTTCGTAAAATTGTCAAGCTGTTAGAAAATCACCACTTAAAAATGATACCCTTCAAAACATTTGTAGATCAGATTTGGGAAAAGAGCTTAGGCCTATTTTGGATACTAAAACAAGATTGAATTCTGTAGTCAGTATGTTAAAACAATTTTTGGAAATAGAAAATGCTATTGGAAAAGCTCTTGTAGATATATTCAGAACAGATTTGATTTTATCAGAAGAAGAAATAAAATATATTTCTGATATTCAGGCTCTTCATGTTAAAGAGTTAAGTGTTATGGCATTGGGAAAGGGAGACTGTGATCTAATAAAATCTGATAAAATTATTTTATTTTTATTACAGAATCTTAGAGAACAAAATACAAACATTGGTCAAAAACTATTAAATGTAGTCTCTAAGAGAATTATTGAAAGAAGAAATTATGTTATTGCTGGTTTACTATTTTATTTGCATAATCCAGATGACTTTAAATCAGATTCAGAGTTACCTGGTAATCTTTTAAAATACCTAAATAATAGTGAAATTGCTAAATTAGCTCGAGATGCTTTCATATGTTTGTTTTTACATGAAGGAGTAGAAGCACTTGAGTCCGATACTAAATCTACTTGTGATGGTGGAAGGCTAAGCATTACCAAGTAATGCTTAGCCTTCCACCATCTTGTGTAGAAGCAAAAAGAAGTTTTAGTGCTGCAGATTTTTTATTACTAAGTTAAGAACTAGTTTAAATGATGACACTGTTAATAACTTATGTTTTTTAAGATCATAACTGATGAAAAAAGAGAAATAAAATCATAAGAAGTTGTATTTACTTTTTTTTATACTGTAAGAATTTATTTGTAAAAATTAATTGAAACTAATCGATTAATTTTTCTAAAGTTAATCGTTAATTGATTATTTTGAAATACCAATTAATCTACCACCCTTACTAGGCATCATGTAAAATCTTGTTTACCAAGATTAATCACCAATAGATTTATTAAAGATTATTACTAGAAGATATATCAGTTAATGGTAACCAGAAAGATTACTATATATATGTATATATGTATATATGTGTATATATATATATATATATATATATATATATATATATATATATATATATATATATATATATATGTATATATACATATATATATATATATACATATATATATATATACATATACATATATACATATATATATATCATCACAAAGTACATAATATCTGATTACTGGGAGAAAAAATAATTAGCTCTTTTTACTTCAGCAGAAACTGTTGACATTTGAAAAGTTTCATTAGAAATTGTTGATATATTTTATTGAAAATATATATATTTTTTTTCAATATCTTCACTTACTACAAGGCTACAAACAACGACTATTAGAGTTGGGAATTACAGGAAGAGAAAAGATGAAGTTTATTGAGCAAGATAATGATTAACACATGACTTAAAAAATTGCAATTATTAACTTAAAAGATTTAAACTTTTTTAATAAAGAGATTAAAAGACTTTAAATCAAGACTTGAAAGATTTCAATGAAAAAATGCTAATTTGGCTATTTGGTAAAAAGTTGTGGCTAAAAATATTATGGGGGCTGTGGATTAACCAAACAAAGACTTAATGAACATTAACAACTTATGTTTACTGTAGTTTTGAAATACATAACAAATCCATGTTTTTGAACATTTATATAATTTACCCATTAATGAGCTTTCATCAATCAATTGATCAGTTCCAGTTTTTAACTTTATTGGAGAAGCATCAACAGACCCTCCAATAAAAGCAAAAAGTACACCTAAAAAAAAAAAATTTTAATGTAAAAAATTGTTTTTTATATTTAAAATAAATGCAATAAAAACTTTAAACAAAAATCCTTTCAAATAAAACATTTACTATGAAACACTTAAAATGTTAAAGTATATTAAAAATGACTTCCTCAAAAACAATTTAGAATAAATTTTTAATACCCATAACATTTTAAGATGCACCAGTTTAAACATAGTGCTCTTACAAATCTATGGAAACCTCAAGCATGAAAAAAAAATTAGTTATTAAATTTGAGTTTTCTTTATTGTAAAAAAAATACTAAAGTTTTTTTTTTATGTTACCTATAGAATTGATGGAACCAGGAGCTCCCACATAGAATGTTGGACTATTTCCACCAATGTATCCACCACTACTAAATCCTGACTCACAATATCCGTATTGGACATTTGATGTTTGCTCTAAAATCAGATATCTCAAAATACATAAAGTTATTCAAACTTTATTATGATCTGCAATAATAAAATATTATATACATATATATATATATATATATATATATATCTATATATATATATATATATATATATATATATATATATATATATATATATATATATATATATATATATATATATATATGTATATATATATATATATATGTATATATATATATATATATATATATATATATATATATATATATATATATATATATATATATATATATATATATATCCTAGAGCAAAATCCTAGAGCGTATTGTAAAAGATTGTTTAACCGAGTATCTAAGTTCAAATAATCTTTTATCTCAAAATCAGCACGGGTTTGTTCCTAAAAAATCATGCATTACCAATTTATTGGAAACTGTCAATCAGATCTCACACTCAATGGCAAAAGGCTATAGTGTAGATGCTTTATATCTAGATTATGAAAAAGCGTTTGATACACCTCCTCATGATCTTATGCTCCACAAACTTTCTGGTTATGTTATCTCCAATATGCTTCTTAATTGGATAAATTCTTTTCTTTCTAAAAGAACACAACGAGTTGTCATGGGTTCCACCATTTCAGATTCGTTACCAGTTACCAGTGGTGCCCCTCAAGGATCTGTTCTAGGACCACTTCTATTCATCTTATACATTAATGACATAACAGACCTAGTTAGCAATCCAACGAAGTTATACGCTGATGACAGTAAAGTTATTTCCACAAATTCTACACCTGAGAGCCCAGCTCTGCTCCAGACGGATATAAATCACATTGTGTCTTGGACTCTAACCTGGCGCTTACGACTTAATTACAAAAAGTGCCTTATCTTACACTTTAACAAAAGCAAAAATCCTAACCACCAATACTATATCTTGACTTAGCAAGGGAAGCAGCTTCTTGATTTCTCGTACAGTGAAAGAGATCTTGGGATTTGCATTTTACACAACCTCAAATGGGATACACACGTTGAAATAATATCATCAAAAGCTAACTCTGTCCTCGGTCAACTAAAGAAATCATTTATTTATAAAAATGCACAAGTTTGGAAGAGTCTCTACACATCACTGGTCAGACCTCACCTTGAGTATGCTGCTTTTGTGTGGAATTATCTTTCTGCCCACAACATTGAAAAAATTGAAAAAGTCCAAAACCGTGCCACCAAAGCAATTCCATCTCTCAAAGCATTATCCAGTGAAGCCAGATTAGCACACCTTCATCTTACCTCAATAAATGAAAGACGCAATCGAGGTGATTTATTCTACAACTTCAAATTTATAAATAATTTAGAAAATATTTATTGGATTAACCCACAAATTGGCTATCCATCTGTGCAAATAACTAGAGGACACTCTCATCGTCAATACAAAGAGTTCTTTAATGCTTCTGACCTCAATAACAACATGGCTGCTATTTCTACTAGACTCAATTTCATCCCTAACAGAGTAGTAAACCGATGGAATTCACTCCCACTAACTGTGATTGACTCTTGCCATCTCAATGAATATAAAAATCGTTTAGACAAACACTGTAGCCAACACTAGTATTACAGTTAATGTACCGAATTGCTGCTACAGCTCATTGTCTACTGTCTACTACATTTTATTGTTTGCCGCAGGTTATCATTATTATTATTATTATTATTATTATTATTATTATTATATATATATGTATATATATATATATATATATATATATATATATATATATATATATATATATATATATATATAGTATATATATATATATATATATATATATATATATATATATATATATATATATATATATATATATATATATATATATATATTAGGGTGGCTCTTAAAACAACATTTTTGAAAAAAACCTGTTCCTACCCCTTTACTTTCTTCTATATAATACTAAAACACTAGGTTTAAAATTTTTTTGAACAAAAAATTATTTCAGGGGTAGCTCAAGACCCTTAAAAATTTGACTGGTCCCTAAAATTTTGAAAATAAAAGTTCTTCTAAAGTATGTCAACCTGGTACTCAAAAGAAGCGAAATTATATAAAAACTTCAAAAA
>NC_088930.1:25552500-25605000 GCF_038396675.1 Hydra vulgaris | reverse complement strand
ATGATGCAAATTTGACTGACAAATTCTGTTCTATTTCATGTGAAAGAGCAAGAAAAAGAAAAAGATTTTTTGATGATGAACCTTTTGAAGAAGATGGTGATATACAACCAAACCAAAAATTCAAAAAGCAGTTTTTTGATGTTCTATTTAAAATAGGTAAAGAATCGATAAATGAACGATTTGAAAGCTTTTCAAGTACATTAGAACCATTCGAGTTTTTGTATGGTATCAAAGATATTGATAAAATAGGAGAAGAAGACATAATTAATAAATGCAGATTACTGGAAAGTATTGACTCATGGTGAATCAAAAGGTAAAGTAAAAAGTATGCTGTTTGGCGCGCCCATGATTTAACGCAAGTCTTCAAATCATGTGACAGACTGCTAATTTTTCATGACAAATATTTTTGGATTCCACAAGAGAACAAGATTCTATTGTGCCTGGTTCTCTTGTGTATTCGACTGGCTCTGGCTGATGGTACAATATCTTGGCTGATATTGAACCATCAGCCAGAGCCCTGTCAAATACTGTTAAGACATTCCTGTGCCTACCCCTTCTACTCAGCTGGATGATATTGAAAGTGATGACAGCTCAAGTTCTGAAGAAGGTGATCTTCATGTTTCTGATTTCAGAGTAGAAATCACATTAAACTATTAACTCAGGAAGATCTATCTCTTGATGATCTAGTTTGAGATCTTGACTTTCCAAAGTTATCAACTGAACTGCTTGCATTCTGCTAACAAGAATGAAACCTTTTCACTCTGAAACTAGTGTAAGTGTGCACAGATCTTGTGAAGCAGAGTTTGTGCTGTTCTTTTCATAGAAGACTTGTTATATTGTAATAACATTGAAGGTCTTGTCACATCTATAGAAATTGCTTGCAATGCTCATCAGTAGAGACTTATTATTATTATTTTTTTTGATTCAATATGAAAGCGCAGTACAAAAGCAGTTCTTCTATTTGATGGAAACACAGTATCATCACTTCCAGTGCCATATTCGGTAATACTGAATCAGATATAAGAAAACATGAAACTGTTGCTCAGTTCTTTGACCAACACAAGTGGTTGATATGTGGAGATTTATGACCATTTTATGACCAGCACACGTGGTTGATATGTGGAGATTTAAAGGTCATAGTCATCATGCTAGGGCTTCAAGGAGGATATGCAAAATTTCCACATTTTTTGTGCCTCTGGGATAGCAAAGCAGACTCTGAGAATTGCGCCAAGAAAGTGTGGCCACCATATAAAGAATTCACCTTCAGGAAAAATACGGTGTTAAGTTACAGCCTTTGGTAGAAGCACATCCTGTTTTTCTTCCACCACTTTATATATTACTGGGATTAAAGAAAGCTTTTATCAAGAGCATGGACCATACTGGCTCTAGATTTCTATATTTGTCAGACAAATTTCCACATATAAGTGAAGTTGACTTTAGGTGTTTTTGTTAGATTGCAGATCCGAGAAGAAACGAAAGATGAGGAGTTTACATCTAAATTGACCACAGTGCTGCATGAGTTTTAAGCTGTAGTTTCAGCATTAAATGCAAAAAAATCAATAAAAAAGAAAACGTCATTTTCTCATCTTTTTTATGACATTATGAAATAAAACTTACAACACTGAGTAATTATATTGTAATAAACATAACTTTACTAGAAAAACTCAAAATAAGAAATATTTTTAAAAGGGCAGCACTTTTAATTTTTCGGGATATAGTCGAAACAAAAAGCAAAGGTAAAATATCAATATATTCAAATGGAAACAAGTTTAAGATTAATTCTAGTAAGGTATTGCAGTTCTATTTTTAAAAAAACAACCATATTTGGTTTACGACATATAAATGATTTGCTGTTTGCAATCAGACAAAAAATAATCAAGTTTCAAAGTGTAAAAACAATTTAATTACTACGAATAAAACATGAGTCCTTTTTATTTTTTCCTTATCCATGTAACTCTTCCTGATCTTCTTTTTCGTTTCGCCATTTTTTACAGGCCCAACAAAGTAATTATTTTATTAAATATCCAGATATCAAGGCAATATATGTATAAAAAAATTTGGTTGCTATGCGAATCACTAAGTAAATTTCTTTTACTCGCATCAACAAAAAAAATTTTTTACATTTTTTTTATTTTTTTAAATACATATCGTGTTATATATAGTAAGAAACCCAATTAAATTTTACACAAACTTGGCTTATTATTTTTACGTCATAACCACCTTTATAATTTTGTAACTTCCAATAGTTTTCTGAACGATTGAAGTTTATCCATCGTATATTTTGTTGCTAGTTTATTGATTTTTTCGTATATTATTAAGTGTCAAACTGCAAAACCTTGACGTAGTACAAAAACGTTGTTCTCAAAGTCCAAAATATTTCCTTAAAAATGAAGATTTAAAAAAAGTTGATGAATAGTTTTTTTTTAGTGTTCTTATTACAATAATTGTTTAAAAAACTATCAAACCGTTTGTGAAACTCAAATACACTATGATTTTCCTATTTTATTATTCTGTTATCTTTTATTTGTATTATACCATGATTGTGTCACTGTATATTTTAGATATAAAATAATAATCCTACTAATACAACATATTTGTCTGGATTGGTTTAACAACAGCATTATTTTATTTGTTATTAACACAAATAACGCTAAAGTTTAGATGTGGATTTTTCCATGAAATGGTCGACATATACTGATTCTAGTTGTTTATTACTTGTGACCTATCATTATAAGTTTAGTTTGTTTTTTTTAAACTTATTTTCCAGAACTTTTATTACATTTTCAAAGTTTGATTTCTAATAAGTGGGGAAGATTTAGCACCACATCAAACAAATATAAATAATCTTCTACGACGGTTCATCTTAAAGAGTTTTTTGGAAAAAGCTAAAAATCTTTGTAAGTTAATGCATCTTAAACCATTAACCACAAATGAGCATAAAGAAATGTTAACCAGTGATGCTTTTGTTAGATTAATAACTCCAATGATTCGACAACGCCTACCCCTATAACATTTTTAAGTTACGTTACGTCTCAAATTGGTTACAATTGGTAACAAGGTTACACTTTTTTACTTATAATTATAGGTTAGTTATATAACTAAATGAACTTTAAAACCCAATAAATGTTTGTTTATAATTGTTATTGCTATTTATTATGTTTCACTTAAATTTTAATGTGCAAAAGTTTGGTCTAAATTGATTACTTTGTCACGAAAACTAAAAAAAGTTTTAATTTGCAACTAAAAGACATAATTTTTTTAGTTAATCCTTATATCATTTTTTACTTTGCGTTACGTGTTAATTGGTTATAAAATATATTTTAAAAGTGTAACAAATTGAGACGTAACGTACTGTAATGTTACGTTACGCCTAAAATGTTTAAAAAGTGACAACAATTAAGACGTAACGTAACGTAAATAATGTTATAACGGTTAACTAAAATATTACGTCACTTATTTGAAATTTAAACTTTATTTATTTTTCGTGATAAAGTAACTAATTGAGAAAAAACTTTTGTACATTAAAAATAAAACAAATATTAGATAAACGAGTAAATAAACGTCAAAATATAAAATAAATTTACCTAACTTACGTACTAAAAATTACATATCATCTTAAGTGTTGGTTTATAAAAACTATGTTAGCAAAATTAATTGAACATGCATGCAAATTTTTGTAAATCATTTTGTGCTAGATTAAAGATGTAGAACTGGAGAAGTCTTGTGTTATTTGAATTAATCTTTATGAAATATATAAAGATTTATATAATATTTATTTAAACACGCATCAGAAACCATGCGTAACATTTTTCTGAGTTGTGCCTGGTGGGAAACTAATGGTTTTTAAACGCACAACTGTCATTGATACTGATTTTCCAGACTTTTTTAAAGACTCTGATAGTTTTGTGAAAGACAGTATGCCTTGCAAAAAAATTACATACGATTGAAAGTAGACCATCTGGTAGAACAAGCTACCGAAACCATATCACCAGTTGTACACGTATAAAATTATACGAATGGCAGAATTGACCCTGTATCAACACGATATTTAGCACCAGGTTAGACTCTTCACATTGAAACAATAGTTTAACCACCTGGCTTTTAAGTATCTTCTCTACCCAAAGAGGATAGTACAATAGCTATGAATACTAAAGTAACATAAAGGCTGATGATAATAACCTGATATCAACAAATAGTTGTTATTTCCCATCTGCTACTTATGATTTACTTCCTTCTAATAAAACCACTACAAGTATTGAATTTGTACGAACTCAATACCCTAGTGGTACTACTACTCAAAACTTCCCGGATACTACAAACCGTCAACGCAGAACTAGAAGATCTCCGTTTAAACTTAATTTGTAATAAAACTTAACTAAAAAAAGTCTTGACATAAATAATCAAAAATAAAACGAACGGCCTTGTTCTTTAAGGATCGTGTTTCAGAATTATAGAATTGAGAGAGGGGTATAACCACAATTAAGTAGTCTCCTTGTCTGTAGTGACTTTGGTTAGTTGGGTAGATGATTTAACATTAAAAAAAAAAGTTAACAACAGATAAAATCTCTCTACCAAGATTGATTTTATTGAAATTTTGCGAGTAAAAACTCCGGCAGATTTTGATACCTATTAAATAATTTAAAGGGAACTAAAATAAAATAAATTTTCTGTACTGATAATAAGACAAGTTTATCACTTTTTTTAAACTTGTTTTTTGAAGATCTGATTGTTTTGATTTTTTATTCAATTATCAAGGCTGATTTTTTATTCCATTATCAATGCATTATCTTTTAAAATTAGCGAATGTCCTAGTTTTAAAATGCGCAGGCCGGTGTAGTGATATTAAAGGTTTATCTTTATGACAAACTTTAATACGCCGTGCACTAATATAAATAAAAAGCTCTGTTGATTCAGCAGCAGCCATGCAATCTTTGCAGCCGGAATAACTCCGTAAAAAGTTACGCATGTTTTCTGTTTCGTTTTTAAACCCCCCTCAAACAACATAAATTACACGTGTTTAAAAAAAAGTTTCATTTTAGTAAATTAACTAATAATATTTACGAAAATTCAACGGCAAAATTTATCTCCTTTCGGAACCTTGATGTTATCTGTGTAATGCCACAACACAGCTATGAAAGATTTTTTTGTGTGAAGATTTTATGCTTTGATTTTACACTTGTCTTTTTCTCTCAACTTTTCAAACAATTTAAAGACCCGAAAATATAAATAATTATAAAAACTTAGTTCTTTGATAATATCCATAAAGCTTTTAATATTAAAGCAAAATAATTTTTTACTTTTTTGTAATCTCGATTTAAAAAGTTTAAAGGCCCATTAAGAGTAGAAATTGGAAAATGCTGCAAATACAATCGATAAAACTTTGAGGAAAACCGTTTATACAAACCAAAGCTATGTCTGTTAAGAAAGCACAAAGTAATTGGAAATAATATAGTGGGAAGATATCGTTTTTAAGCTCGTAAGTATACGATTGTAAAAACCATAGAAAAACAATTTAAAAGCTCAAAACTATATAACCTATGAAGTTATAATTATATGCTAAATAATATAAGCTTCATTATAAAAAATTTGAAGATATTGAACAACTAGGCGACAATGGTCATGTATTGTTAACAATGAAATAATCTTTCAACAGAATAAAATGTCATTATAAAAATCTTTCAGTATTCTTTTTTTTTTTAAATTTGGATTCTTCAATACTAGAAAAAAATTCCTTAAAATATTTTAATGTGCACAACAATTATTCTTTTAACGTTTCAATATTTGACATAAACAATGTTTTGATTACCTTTCTGCATAAAAATACTATGAAACACGGTAGTGGAAAAAAAAGTTAATTAAGTTAAATATTACTGCAAAATATCTCCAGTTATAACAACAAAAAATATTCATTGTTGTAACGATGATAAGCATTACAGCACGAAAAACTTCAAAAACTAAATAAACAGTTTAAGCAAATAAACTAAAAACAAAATACTCTTTATTTTATTATTTCTTTAATTTAATGATTTAGTTCTTAAAATAGAAAATATAATCTTTAAAAGAGGAAATTAAACTTTTAAGAGCTGTAATTGATGAAAATACCTCTTGGAAAAAAGCAAACTTAGTTCCACTTTATAAGAGCACCTAAGTAATCGCAAAATTATTTTAAAACTAACATATCTTTGTATATATACGTAGCTATCTCATATACGCAATAGCGTATCTCATATACGCGATAGCTTTGTCAAATATGCATATAACAAAGTTGTATAGGGCATTTCCATTTTTTTGTGTGTCAATGTTGAAATAGATTAAAAAATATAAAATATTCTTCTAAACGCTATACTAGAAAGAACTAGAGCTAGAGAGCTAAAAATATTTGATCACTGCTATTTCTCATTTAAAATATACTAAATAAGTAGTAATGATTTAATCGTTCATTTGAAACACTCACAAGCAATTTATTTCCATAAAAATAACTAGATAAACTAAATTTGCAACATCCATATGCGCGTAACTCTAATAAATCATAGCTGTGACTCTAAGAGACATAGTGTGACCCTGTAACTTTCTAAAAATTTTCACTAATATATAAAATATCATTTAAAAAAAACCTCTTACCGGTAAAACTCAAATTTACCGAGAGATAAAAACTTATCAGCCTATTAAAGTTGTGTTTTTCCCTGCGTGATTCCATTTTAAACTTAATTTATTCTTTAACAACGTCACTAATGTATAAGATAATTTTTTTTAATGTATACCATAATTTAGATCATATAGATTAGAATTAACTAAGAGAATATTAGAAATTACTAACTATATTGTTTTAAAAATAAAATACATGTCATGTTCAAATTTCCTTGGGTGATTTTTTAGGAATGCGACGTTAAAACATCTTTGTTTATTACTATCTTTGTTCGACATCATTTGAAATGCTGTGCATCTGTTTGGAATCCTTTTAAAAAAAAAGACAAAAAGGCTCTAGAAGCCGTTCAGAAAAGAGCAACTAAATTTGTACCAGCAATAAGAAAGTTAGATTACAAAGTCCGTCTAACTTACCTCAATCTACAAACTTTAGAAAAAAGAAGATAATGAGGGGATTTGATTTAAGCAATTAAGGGGTTTAAAAAAGTTAATTGGTTTTATATAAATACCCTACCACATTTCCTATTAGCACAAGGACCTGCAAATAATGTTAGAGGGTCTAAATTAAAACGAGACAATTCACAAGAAACCAAGCAAGATTTAATTTCTTTACAAACATTATTGTACTCTATGGAATAAGTTACCTAAGCAAGTTATTAATTCAAGAAGCGTCAATGAATTCAATAATCGATATGATAAGTTCATTGTTGCCGAACAGGCATCTGCTAAAGTTTGTTAGAAAGACTTCATGAAAAATTTTATTTTTTTCTCATTGCAGATTATTATATTGTATTATATATATATATATATATATATATATATATATATATATATATATATATATATATATATATATATATATATATATATATATATATATAAAGTACATGTATATAAGTAATCAATGTACTTTTATACATAATATAAACATACTATACTTTTATACATAAATGCTATACAGATACGCATGCATTTAACATACATATCTTAACAGTACGTGCATTACAGTCAAATGCAAAGTATCAGGTAACCAAAAAAGTTCGTGCGGTTTTTCCGTATATAATAAAAACACACAAAACGACAAAAGTAAGTACATTTATTCATCAAAATAGTCACCATTAGCATCTAAAACCTTTTCCCAACGTAAAACAAGCTTATTTATTCCACTTCTAAAAAATTCTCGGTCCTTTGAGTCTATAAAAGCTTTCAACTCCATTTCAACCGCGTCCTGGTCTCGGAACTGCTGTCCTTTTAAATGATTTCCTAGGGAAAGGAAAAAATGGAAATCAGTAGGGGAGAGGTCTGGCGAGTATGGTGGATGAGGCAAACTCTCCCAACCAAGGCTTTGGAGCTTGTCCTGAGTCACGCGAGCGGTGTGCGGTCTCGCGTTGTCGTGGAGAAGCAGAACTCCTCTCCTGTGCACCAGTGCAGGCTGCTTTACAAGCAACAGGTCGTGAACTCGTTGCAGCTGTGCTGAGTAGACCAGTCCAGTAATGGTTTGGCCTGTTGGGAGCAGCTCGTAATGCACCACACCAGCTGTAGTCCACCAAATGCAAAGCAAAACCTTCCGCTCGTGGAGATTGGGCTTGGGTGTCTTTGGGATGGGGTCATCGGGGGACAACCAATGGTAGCAACGCTTGGTATTGTTGTACACAATCCATTTTTCGTCGCATGTCAATAAACGATCAAGAAAAGGCTCAACATTGTGGCGTGATAAGAGTGATGTGCAGATCGTAAGCCGTTGCTTCTTGTTGTCGATCGACAATTTGTGCGGAACCCACCGACTCAGCTTCCACGCTTTCCCAATCGCATGCAGATGCAGGCGGATGGTTTCAACACTCACAGCAAACCTCACTGCAAGTTCTTGGCAAGTTTGGCTGGAGTCAGACTCGACAGCGTCCTTCAGTTCATCCTCATCAACCAACAATGGGCGTCCAGAACGCGGCAGGTCTTCGATGGACTCATCTCCCGAAGAGAATCGCTAAAACCACTTCTGTGCTGTGCGTTCACTTACTGTACCTTCTCCAAATGCTGTGCAGATGTTTTTGGCCGCTTGTGTTGCATTCCTTCCAAGTTTGAACTCGTAAAGTAAGCAAGATCGAATAATCGTTGGTTGGGTTGCCATCCTTTCTTTACACAAAACCTTTCCTGTAAGCTCGTTACAAGCCTACACTATATATGCAGCAACTGCGCGTGACACACGCGTTCTATTACGCAACAAAGCTACTTGCCTTGTGCGATGTGGGTGTTGTAAAAAATGCTAAAAACAATTCAATTACCAAAAACCGCACGAACTTTTTTGGTTACCTAATACATTTGATTTTATAATAACATTTATTTTAAAATCAAACTAGTGTATAAATAATATACATAAATTTTTTTATAATTACGTGATAAATCATATAAATTTGATTTAGTATATATTATAGCTTATTTGTTATAAAAGTGAACTAATTTTTTTTTTTTTTAATTTTTTTATATGCCAAGAAGTCCTTACGGTCTTATCACGGAGAGTCTTTCACCAAGAAGTCCATACGGTCACCAAGAAGTCACGATCATCAAGAAGTCACGATCATCAAGAAGTTACGATCACCGCGGAAGAGCATTCAATTGGAAGTTCACGCCTCCTTCCCAACCGATGTCGCAAATTTTGCCCAGCGGTGGGGTTTGAACCACGAATCTTACGTTTTTGAGGCAAGCGCGTTACCACCGCGCCACGGCTGCTCATTTGATTACGCTTATCGTTCGATACTATTTTTTATTTTTCTTAATATAATTGAAACTTCTTCCGACAGCAGCTTTAACTGTGGAGTAAAGTAGGGCTCGAATTTGACGTTAACAGCATTCCGATGATTAGATTTAATTATGTTGTTAACCAAACGGAGATATAAGAATTCGAGTTTATTTTAACGCTGGCGTTAAAAAGTATCGTTTTACTTTTAAACAGCCGATAGCATATCGCAGGGTTTAACGGAGAGATGTGAATACGGCTGCTGATTCTCTACTTGATGAAGTGGCTTGGTTATCTAGATTACAAATAAATCAATTTGTAATCTAGATAATCAAAATTCTTTGAAAAATATGTTAAAAATCAGATCCTTAACTTAAAGAAATAGTCGGAATTTTTTTAGAAGAATAAAAATCATACTAAAACCAAGAAGTATCAAAAGAAAAAAAAAACTTGAGCAAAAACAGGCAAAAAACATAACAAAAAATGAACAAAGAATTTAATTAAATATAATAAAATCATGCAAATAGTCAAATGAGAACATGAGCTGAATGTTACTTATGTGTATTACACTTTAATTATAAGATTGTCAATGACAAGACAAGTTCAGTCTTTCTAATACAAATAAGCTTTAGTTTAACTTTATTAGTTTTAACTTTTAATGTAAGGGAGAGTGGTGTACCTTGGAGGTGAGTGTACTTTGAAGGCACGTTAATTGTGCTGCCATCTTAAGTGATGAATTCAAACTGAAATTTTAAATGCGTGTATTGGCCTCAAAAGGCTCATAATAAGTTGTTTTACGACGGCTTAACACATTTGTTGTTGCAATAAAAATAAAATTATGTTTCCGGTATCAAAAAGTAATTTTTTTAGAGCGCTTTCTTTTTTTTCTACAACTGTAGGTATAAACTTTGTTTTAAAACTGATTATCAAAAATTGTAAAACAGGTTTTCAGCTGCATTTATACATGCTTGAAACTGCTTAACTCCTAACCTATAAACATATGGTAGCGGTTTTGTAAAAACTGTGGTAGCGATGTACTTTGGAGGTAACTAATGTTGTGTACCTTGGTGGTACCATTAAGGTTCAAATTTGCATGATTTTGTAAACACTATTATATTTTTTTTGTTTATTAAGTATTTCTTTAGTATAATATGATGTGTCTATTTCTTTGTTAAATTGTAATTATTTTTTCAAATTGTTAATTTCTCTTTGATAATTTTCTTGAATTATCAAAGAGATTATAAAACTGTGTATGAGTTGGAAAATTAGACATGGTCTTTTGTTGCCACATCCCTCTATTACAGGAGGTTCAGCACAACAGCTGCAAAAACTCATTTGTCATTAACTTTGATTACTTGAATATAGAGTAGACAAATGTTAAACCAAAGTAAAATACTTATTATTACTAAACTTTAATGTAGATATTTGTTATTACTCTTTTCTTAATCAACATTATTTCTTTTGTAAGTTTTTAATAATTTTAAGTATAAATTAGTTTAAACTTATAACAATATATAATTTCAACATAAGTATCAATTAATATATAGTTTATATAAATCTAACTAGATAAATTAATATTATCTCTGATGTGAAGTCCAGTTACCCTATAAGTAAACATTATATCAAACTTCTACCATGTTGAGTACTTTAATCTGTTAAAACAATAATACCTCCAAGGTACAAAATACATACCTCCAAGGTACACCACCGGTGGTGTACCTAGGCTGTAATGTAAGCTGTTTTTTAAACTTAAAAAAAGGGATGAAAAAATATGTCTGGGTGTTTAATAAAAAATCCCAGAGTAACTAATATCATAAAGTTAATGAAAAGATATTATTACTGAAAATATTTTAGGTATTTTTTTTAATATTTGTAAAAGTTTGAAAATACCTCAGAGGTACACCACTCCCCCCTACTAATATTTCTATTTATTTACTTTTTTTTTTTTTTACTACTTTACTATTTATATATTTTATATTACTAAGATTTATGCAGAAATATTTATAGACAGAATACTTAAATACATTGTATCAATTATTTATGTAGTTAATAAAGCAACAATAAAAATATAAATAATAAAGCAAAAAAAAAAATTAGGTAAAAAAAGCGTTCACAATATTAACGATGCAGCGTCTTTCCAGTATTCTCGTTAAGTTTTAAGGAAACTCTACGGCGGCTTGTTTTGAGAAGAGCTAACTTACTTTGCACTAAAATGGAACATTATTTAAAAATTCTTTCTGACTACTCTTTTAAAGTGTTGAAAATTTAGAAAGGATCAGAGAAGAATGGCAACATGAACTTTGGGTCAACCAAGTTGGAGAAATTACCTTATCCGTCAACAGCAATTCAAAAACTCCCACGTGTTTCCGGTCCGTTTCTTTATTCGGTACTTTTTTTCTTCGGTAGGAAGTTAGTTGTATATATATATATTTTATACCATATATATGTATATTTTATACTATATATATATATATATATATATATATATATATATATATATATATATATATATATATATATATATATATATATATATATATATATATGTATGTATATATATATATATATATATATATATATATATATATATATATAAATATAAATATATATAAATATAAATATAAATATATATATATATATATATATATATATATATATATATATATATATATGTTCTTTAAGAACATTGAGCACTCTATTTGTAAAATACACTAACATAATTATATATATATATATATTATATATATATATATATATATATATATATACATATATATATATATATATATATATATATATATATATATATATATATATATGTTCTTTAGGAACATTGAGCACTCTATTTGTAAAATACACTAACATAATTATATATATATATATATATATATATATATATATATATATATATATATATATATATATATATATATATATATACATATATATATATATGAAAATAAATTGTATCATACTTGGGGCTATTTGTATTAACAAGTGATACTTGATATCCAAAATAAGAGCTGTTATCTTGAATTGTGAAGTTCCAAACATTACGACTTTCCAAATTAAAACAAAGCGCCTTTTTTACAAGAACACAAATGAAAAAGAATAGCATTTTTATGCTCCAGAACTTGTTTAGATTAGAAACTTTCAGAAGTAGTTCTTCTATATAAATATTATAAAAAATCAATATGATCAATTCTACTATGTAATAATCTATATAATAAACCAATATAATAAAATCAGCTATATAATAAATATAATAAATTTGTTATATAATAAATGAAAAATCAAAGTTGTAAATGTCAGAAAACAATAAAAATTAAGTTTCAATAACTTATGGTGCTATTTTTTATAATGTTTTTACGAATTTAACTTTCAAAAACTTTTAAGAAAAAATTCAAATATTTAACTGCAATACACAAGAGAATTACATAACAATTAGACTTCGCCGGAAATTGAGAACTGATCGTACTGCATAAAAATACCTCAAAGGTAATTTACTTTGTCATAACAACAAAGTTGATTAAATACGACATTTAAAAATGCGATTTAATATTGACTTTTTTCCATTGAACACATTAATTTTTTTTGATTTTTTAATTTTTTTCTTTGATTTTTTTTTTACGTATGAAAAGATTTATATTAAAATCGAATGTATTAACATTAATAAATTCAATCGATAAAATGGTTTTAAAAAATATAATAAAAAAACACATCAGTCTCTAATTATAAAATTAATTGTTTCCGCCACGATATTAAGAGACAAAATAGCAATATTTGGCAAAAACAGAAAGACTTTAGATAAGAAATGTTATTTAATTCTCGCGTGTTTTTTACAAATTATTATTTTTGAATATTTATAGATGAATTGTGTACTTTTAAAACAAAACAACAACAATTAAACGATGGTAGTGTATAAAAAAAGATTTAAATCCTAATGTAAGTTTTGGGTTTAATGTAAGTTTAGTGGTCAGGATCTTTTGGAATTGTCCTAGATAGATACAACTTAAAAATGTAAATAAATAAACGATTTGTATGTATCAAAAAAAACGTAAAATTACTTTCATAACAAGTTTTTGACCCTATCATTGACACGTATTTTTTGAGATGCAAATGTGTATTACACATTTGCATCTTAAAAAAATGAACAAAATACGTCTTTCCAATATAAACTAAAAACTTCGTTAATAAATGTTTTATAAACTCATCTTAATTTTTTTTTAAGTGATTTAATTTGTATAAAAACGTATATAATTATAACTTCGTATTTCCTTGATAAATAAATACGTCACTGATCACGTCATTTCCAAGGTTCTTATAGTCTTAACGATATATAATAGAGATGGGCCGATTCCAATTCCAATTTTCCCGATTCCTGCGATTTTCAAGAAACCGTAAGAATCACGATTCTCTACCTTTTTTAACGATTCCAATTCTTTTTAAAATTACTTTTTAACGACTTCTCTTCTTTTATTAATACTCCCTTGATAATTGAAATGAAGCCATGAAATTTTTTTTTTCAACACAAATTTACGCTTGCTCCGTCTAAATCTAATAGTTTTTTATACTATATATAAAAATGTCTACGTTTAAATCTAATAGTTTTTTAGTCAAGTTATTCCAACTCTTGCAAATGCTTGTTCAAGACAGATTTGTAAACTACAAGCATTTTCATTGGCTATCAACTGATAAAAGTTTAACGCATGAACTGCGCTAAATCAAATAAAATCAAATACTAAATCAAATACAAATCATATACACTAATTTGGCAATAGAATTACCCTCTATATGGCAATTAGCCGGAGGAGTTTAAACCACAATACCCACTAATTTGGTAATAGAACCTTTGGAGCGGTGTTATCTCACTTGCGAATTGCTTCCATAGTAGTACATTAATTAGGTAATCTAATTAATATTATTAATTTCACATTTTTACATCAGTGCATTATTTGTCCGCTTTCTCTATGCTATCTTTCTAACTCGACTTTTTCTGACTTTCACACTATTATCTTTGGTTCATCCTAAACTCAATTACTCTTAGTCTGCGAAGCGGGTTATGATACTCCTTATGGAGCTGAACTCGTCTTCGCAGGCCCGGGTATCTGGCCCTCTATATGGCAATTAGCCGGAGGAGGTTAAACCACAATACTCACTAATTCGGCAATATCACAACTGCCGTCACTTAAAATTGAATAGTATCTCGACTTTATAAAATCGTCTCTGAAACAATTTTTAGCAGTTTGACCAATGCAATCTGTAAAAATACCAGCGGCTCGATTAATTAGGTAACTACTAAAATCAACAACTTTTTTTTAACTAGCCTTAGCAAATCAGGGAAATTGGAAAATGGGCGTTCTTTTTTTACCAAATAGTAAGCTGTATTGAATTTTCTTCTTAAACGAGTCACAATCTTTTTCACTTATTTCTTGCAGCCCTTTTCCAATATCAGTGTTTTTGGTAATATACTCTTTATAACCTTCATCACCCAATTTACTCCAATCATCAATGAGATATCCTTTCTTATGTTGTTTACTATTGCAATGAATTCTTGGTCATGGGCGAATCCACGAAATTGAGAATTTTTAATATGAGATTCATATTGCTTGCAAAGCAAGCAGCGTATTCTTACAACATCATTTCCTTGATATCATACTTAAAATTAAATTCTCTCAACTTTAAATTAAATTCTTTTTCTTATTTCAAAACATTACCTAACTCACAAAGGTTATCTCTAGTTTTAGATAAGAATAATGATGCCATGTTTTTTAATATTTAGTTCACTTTATCTACTACGCTTTCATTTTAATATATTGGAATTTCTTCCAAGTTTTTAAGCCTGTTGAATTTGCTTAAAATGATTGTAAATTGAAATGTCGTTTTGCAATTTAAATTTAGTTAAAGCCATTAAAGTCCTAAAGCCATAGTTATGCCCAGTTTTGCAGACAAATTATTACTAACCGCCACTTACAATAAAAAATAATGATACGCTGGAATATTCTAGCAGTGTTATGTATTATAAACGTTATAAACAATATTATATATATTTTTTTAATATATCTCTTTTTATATATTTTTTTATCATTGGTATCATTTTTTAATAATTTTGGGTCCCAAACGATGGTTTTTTTTAGGAGAGGGGGGAGGGCGGTGCTCTGCTAACATAGCCATGGCACTGATTGAAAGAAGTAGGAATGTTTTAAGGAAAATATTTTTTATATATTTTATATATTTTTATATCTTTATATATTTTATATAATTTTATATCTATGTTAAAATATTTTTTCCATTTACTATTATTATTACTATTCATAGAAAAAAAGTTAAAAAAAAGTTTAATGATGGAATAAAATATTTTCTTTAAAATTTTAAGAAAAATACTTTATTCCATCATTTAACTTTTTCTCTTGTTTAAACATATTTTATTATAACACCTCATAAATAAAATTTTGGACAAATTTTAAAAGTTAATATTTTAAGAACTAATAAGTTTTATTATTTAATATTTCAACGGTTAATATGTTAGTATACGTAGTTTATAAATATATTAAAATAATTATTTCAAATACCATATTTAGCAATATTATAAAGTTTTTTTGATAGATGTTTTATTTTAGTAAGGAAAATTTCTTTATTCATCTTTGAATAAAAATATCTAATTCTTGCTTCAAGCTCTTCCGAATTCTCAGCTCTCCAATTATTCTCGTACACTAGCCGTTTTAAATCACCCCAAAAGTTTTTAATTGGTCTTGCTTTTGGAACGTTAGCTGGGTTTATATCTTTGGGTACAACTTTGATTTTTTTCAATTTTAAAAAGTCGATGACCGACTTTGCGTAATGTGATCGAGCTAGATCAGGCCAGAAAATAAACTCATTGTCTTTTTTATGATTTTCTGATACTAGAGGAAGTAGAGTTTTTTCTAGTATCTCTTTATAAGTGTACTGGTTGATTGCCTGCTTAATGTGATGAATATTAAGAGGGCTTATTCCACGGGGGCTGTTGCAACAAGAAACTAAGAGCTTTTCCTCATAATTTTTCGCGATCTAGCTTTTCCACTCTTATTTGTAAATTTTCATGTTTCTAGTCAGTATAACATTAAGTGTTTGAATCTTGTATTTCTAATTTTTTTTCCTGTATTTATATTAACCTAGCTAGGTAAATACAAATACAAAATGCAAGGAAGGGGGGGGGGGGAGAGGTCGTTAATTAATTTTTAAAAAATGTTTCCACCCACCCTAAGGTTTTTAAGATCCCCCTCCTCTTTATTAATATTTACTTGTTATCAACAAAAACTTTATATCACAAAACAAAAAAAAATCAATTAAACTGGTCTTTTCTTTAAAAAATTAGAAAATAAATATTTTAGTCACTGAAAAAAGCAAAAACTTTCAGTGTAAACAGGCTTTAAAAATCGTCGACCTAGTAAATCTCGATTTGTTGAAAATGAGCTTTTGGTTTATTTCTCACCAAAGCATAAAACATATATCAGCATTATGAAGGCTATTAAAATTATGATGAAACAACTGTTAAAAAATGCGCATTTGACCGCAAGCCACACTTAAATAGTGTTTTATAAAAAGTATTAGTTTTGATTTATAAACTGAAATTTGTTATAAAAAATGCTTATATTATAACATAAAAAAATTTTCCCCCTCCTTTTTGTTAAGGCCCTCCGTTTATTAGATCTTGACTAAAATTTCAAACCCCACCTTTTATTTCCCCTCCTTCCTTCCTTTGTATTAAGGACTAGAGAGTATACGAAATCGGTAAGAAAGAAGGCGTAGTCTTCCTGCTAAAAGCTCTTGGTACTCTTTAATAAGAACGTTTGAGTATCTTAATCACTAAAATTTTATGATGATTCTAAGATGAATTTTATCAATTTTATCAAATTCATCTTAGGCTATTTTTATGTCTTAAATGTTTGTCTAAAATAGTAGATACCTCCTTTAAAAATAAAATTAATATATACATATATATATATATATATATATATATATATATATATATATATATATGTATACAGTATTGGACAAAAAAATTGCAACCAACATCGAACAATGCTTAAAAGTGTTCCTAATTTTATATGTCTTAAAAACGATACGAACTATACTACCAAAGCAAACAGTTCAGGAGTCTGGAGTCATAGCTTGCCATGACATGAGCAATCAGCTGAAAGGTGACAGCACACAGGCAGAATTTCGTTGACAAGTGCCATTTTGCAGCGGACAAAACAAGTGCAACTATTTTGGTCTGTTTCATTTTCTTAAGTCTGGTCCGTGTCAACGTCACGGAAGTTTTTTAATAATTAAAGGAAGTATTCAGAAATTTCCAGAAGCATGCAGAAGCTTCCAGAGGTTTCCAGAAGATGCATCTGGAAGCATCCAGTAGCATCCAGAAGTATCCAGAAACATTCAGAAGCATCCAGATGCATCCAGAAGCTTCCAGAAGCATCGAAAAGAAGCATCTAGAATCTTCCAGAACAGGTTCACACAGGTTCATTTTACTATATAAGAGACATGTAAATCGACATGTAATTCAGTCAGTATATGGAAGTCAATCAGTCAGTATTATCAAGACAGTTTATCGAAGTGAGTTTTATCAAAGTGTTTTATCGAAGAACATCAATACAAGAAGTGAAATACAACAAGTGTTTCATTACATCAATGCAGTCCACATCCAACCAAGACCTTGTGTTCCACACAGCATTATTGTATCATCACAAGGTGAATGTAACACGGTAAGCCTTGAAAAGCGTGATTATTTATTTTTATTATTTTTATGACTTCAAGTGCAAAAATGGCTCCCGACAGTCTTGGATTGGAAGAAAGAAAATTATTGGCGATTACGTAAGCGGAATGTCACAAAAAAGTATTTGTGATAAATATCGCTTGAAAAAATGGACCGTATTAAGACTATGTTCCAAATATCGTTCTACAGGGAAGTTGGCAGCAGATAACAAAGGTGGAAGACCACGTTCCACCACTTCTAGAAAGGATTCCATGATTGTCAGATCCTTCAGGAAGAATCCCTGGATATCATCAGTCGAGATACAAAAGCAATTAGAGCTGCATGTATTGGACCGAACAATCAGACGACGTGCTGTTGAAGCCGGATTGTTTTCTCGACGCCCTGCAAAGAAACCGCTGATTTCACTAAAAAACCAGAAGAAAAGACTCCTGTTTGCTACATCTCATATTGACTGGAATGTGCAGAAATGGCGAACTGTTTTGTTCAGTGATGAATCGAAGTTCAACATCATTGGGAGCGATGACATTTGCCGTCAACGTCGACCGGCCGGAAAACGCCTCGATTTACGTTACTGCCATAAGACCGTGAAGCATGGTGGAGACAATGTAATGGTCTGGGGGTGTTTTTCTGCTAACGGTCTAGGTCCAATACATCGAAACGATGGAATAATGGACCGTTTCATGTATAAAAATATCCTGAAAGATGTTATGTTACCTCATGCTGAATGGAATATGCCAATAAAATGGGTTTTTCAGCAAGACAACGATCCGAAACACGCTGCAAAAGTAGTCAATCTCCGGATCTCAACCCTATCGAGAACCTGTAGGAGATTGTCAACCGCAGAATTAATCGTGAAGGTGTTCGTAATAAGGATCAACTGTTTGAACTAATCCAAAACGCCTGGGCAGCGATTCCAAAAAGTTTCATTGATCACCTGATCGAATCTATGCCTCGAAGATGCAAGGCTGTGATCGTCAACAAAGGATTCGCCACGAAATATTGATAGAGAAATACAGCTTGGTCAACATTTTGTCGAGTTGCACTTGTTTTGTCCAGAAGGAAATCAACTTTTTTTAATACTTTTGATTAACTTATTAATTTTTGTGTACAAATAATGAACTTTTTGATAAATAAAACTTGAAGAACTTTGTCTCTAAACAGTTACATAGTTATTTCTCTAAATTGAAAAAATGCAGCACTTTTATATAAAGAAACTAAATTAGCATTATTTGGTTGCACTCGTTTTGTCCGATACTGTATATATATTAAAAATAATATGTATATATATATTTATTTATTCTTCTGGATTTTTCTTATGGCCTAAAATATACATATATATATATATATATATATATATATATATATATATATATATATATATATATAACTTAGTGTTTTAAGTCACTTTTTGATTTGTTTTGACAGTTTTGCTGACTGTGAGGAGCAAGTTGATAAAAAACTCAATAACTAAGGATATCTTAAAATATTTTTTATAAAAAACTGTATAGTTTGAGTGATGCTCATTCTTATTCATTTGTTCAATTGTTTTCCAAAACTTTTAAACATCATAAATGTCAAATGTCTTACCCGTCATTATTAAGATCCACTGCACATACAGCACCATCAAATGTATATATATCTTGTTTTAATATTGTTTAATAAGCATAATATTAATATTACTGTTCAAAGTAAAATTAGGGTGCTATTTTAAAATTCTTTCTGCGTCACCTATTTTTAAGGTGAAAGCCAACTAAATAACGCCATTTTATAGACGCCAATTACATAAAAATGTTAATGAGGCGCGTTAAGGTTTTTAATGTTACGTTATGAGAAAAAGTCCCAGAAAAATAAAATTTTTGAATAAAATAAAATGTAACAAATATTAACTTTTTCTTCAGGGTTTTGAAAATCGACTGTGCTTTATTTCTGCCGTGCACTATTATGAGACCGTATGGTTAAAGGCGATTCAACGAATAATATGAGGGGGTGGGTATGGATGGGGACAAATCCGTAGAAAGAACCGGCTGCTTTTTTTAAAATAATAAAAAGTCCTTGAAATTAAAAATCACTCGACTCGAATGTGTCAAATACTCGACTATATTCCTAAAAAATCGGACAATAACTTGAAAATCGCCTATTTTGGGAAAGATGTATAACTCCCCCTGTGCACACCTGCCCCTGCAGGTATGCATGGGGAGGAGGGAGGAGGGTGTTATACCTGAACTGCCCCAGCAATTGAAAAAATTGTCTTATTGGAGCACTCTAATACCAAAAAAAAATTTGCCTAATGTTATGTCTACTTGTAAACAATAAATAACATTTTCTACTCTTAAAAATATTTTCTCTCTCAAGCTCTGATATTAAATATAGATAATAAAGATATTAGATAATAAAGATATTAGATATAGATTATAAAGATATTATATATAGAAAATAAAAATATTACATAATAAATGTCAGAAATTTCAATGAGCTCAAAGAGAAATAAGTCTAAACGAATATATTTAATTTCTTGAATATTAAAATATTACATTTTTTTTGTAGTTATTAAGGTGTTCCCAGAAGTCCTTACGGTCTTACCACAGAGCGTAGTATTGGTTTTAATATTAGTATTGTCCAGCTACTGATGCACATAGGGTAGGAGTGTGTGCCAAAAATCATTGCCAATATTACATGCTAAAAATTTGTCATAATGATGAAGACATGCTCAATAGAAGAAATATTTAAATAAACATTAAATATCAATTAAAATGTTCTTTTAAACGGTTATGGACACATATGCGTCAATTGTGTAATGCACTTGTCAATTTGATATCAATATTACAAGTGCATTACACAACTGACGAGCGCACTTGTGTCTTATACATTTGTATATTTCACATAATTAGAAAAATGTAAAATAGCGTTTTGAAACACTTAAGAGTCAAAACGCTGCTTTGCATTTTTTAATTATCAACATTCATATGTTACTATTGTATTAAATTAATTTCATTGAGAATAATTTTAAAATATGTTCTTTGTATTATTATTTTCTTTGGCTTTTTGATACAGTTTAACGTTAAAGTATTCCTTAGTTTTTATGCATCAGTAACATACAGTTTTTTTTTCTTCCTGTTAACCTTGAGGTTTTAATTTCCCGCTTGTTTTTATGTCCACTTGACTTTTCAGAAGAATAAAGTGCTACTACAGAATAGTACTAAATCCTTTCGTTCAACATTATATTTATTAAAACCCTAAAAATATGTTTAAGAAAAATTAATTTTGAGGTTGTCAGGCCTGAACAGTGAACATTTTTAAGGGAAGGAGGCTGGGGTCCTTTTTGTAAAAAAAAAAAGCAATTTAAAAAGGAAAATAAAAACCTTGCGTAATTTTTATAATTAAGCTCTCGTGAAACGATGAATTGCGTGAAAAAAGAACTTGGTAAAAAAGTCATTTATTTTCCAGTAACAAAAAACGAAAAACTAAAAAATTGAAAAAATAAATGTTATTAAACTGTATAATTAATTTTTAAAAAAAGTAAAATTTAAAACATTGTGTGTGTGTATATATGTATATATACCGGAAGATATAGCGGAATAGATATAGCGGATATAGATAGCGGAAGCCACTAATGTTCCGCTAAGTACCCGATGAGCAAAACTCCAATGAACCGCTCAAAATGCCTATATAGATCCACTGCAAACCAGCTATAAAATTTTTTGCTGGGAATATATATATATATATATATATATATATATATATATATATATAAATATATATATATTTATATATGATATTATAATAATACTATAAATATTTAACAAAATTGAAAAAAAAACATTAGGCTAAATGTCATCATAATCTTCATCACCATCAACTACGTTTTGTTCATGTGTGAGAGGGTTTGCACGTTCAGTAATAGTTTTTTCTTGACTCGGCCCCGATATTTCTTTAATTTTTCGCTTTCTTTCAAAAAAACCAGCCTAGTTATAAAGGTTACAATTATAAACTAAAAATGAGAAAAATAAAAATCCGGTTTTTGTATTGGTCTCAAAATATATTTTTCCAAAAAAAAATTGTCGAAATTTTTTAGGGAATAAAAGGGATCCAGTCATGTGATTTAAATACTTACAAAAATATTTTTCTTAAGAAAAGGTTATATATATATATATATATATATATATATATATATATATATATATATATATATATATATAAATATATATATTAGCATAAAATGGAATTGTTTTCATCAATAAAAAAACACTTCAAAACATTTAAGCTCATTTATACTTTATTTATATATGCGCTTACATTTCTTAACTAAGAAACTTCTAACAATAAGAAAAACTTCTTAAAGCTCACTTTCTTAACTAAGTTTAACTTTACTTCAAATGGTAAAGAAGAGTTTTTAACTAATCTTGGTGATTTTATTTGACAATGTAAGATCATCTATTCATATTCCTCTAGTTTTCTTGAGGAAAAAACAATACTATAAGCCTAAAATATCTAAAACTCGTGTCAAGTATCTAAACCATATCACGTGTTAAACATCTGGATAAAACATGTGTAAAAACAATAAGTTGCAGAACGTCTTCTTTTAATTTTTTTAATTAGTGGAAAAAAATTTGCAATAATCTAGTTCCTAGTTTAACTAAACAATTTAGAATGATACACTATGTATTAGGGTGTTTCATTAAAAAAAAATTGATTTCAAAGAAGTTATATTTAAAAAAATATTAGGATTTTATATTAAAATAATAAACATAACCTTAAGTTTTCTTGAATTTAAGCACTAGCTACATTTTTTAATTTTACTCTTTATGGCTATTCTACTAACTACTTGGTGCGCACCTGCAGAAAAATGGTTAGCTGTTTTGAATAATTTTTTTCTTCCTAGAGTCGAACAGTTTTATTTTTATTTATTTTTTAGTATTCTATTTTTTGCGATGTTAAGAAAAAATTTGAAAATTCTGCTTATATGTGTAAAATATGTAACAATATCCTTATGAAATCCCTTATATTTTAATACAAATACATTTTAGGGCTTCTTACACAAGGGGTGGTTTGGCGCCCTATTGTTAGATAGCCCTACATTTTTTTTAATCCTTTTCGAGCTTTCTCATAAAATAGATTCATTTTAGGCACATATTTTTGTCTACAACAATAAAATTTGTTATGTTATGACAACTAATAGTATTAAAAAAAAACTATTTTAAAATAATAAGTAATCTATTGAATATTAAGTGTTTATTAAATATAATAATATAAAACATACAAGTTGAATATTAAAACAACAACAGAATGTTATATTTTTTGAGTTCAACAAAAAATAATAATTAAAAAATCACTTTATTATTTAATTATAGTTTAGAAGTTCCATTATGCTCCTATTAACAAACATCTCTGCTAATGTATTGAGCTCTTATGTAAGCTTCTCTTCTTTCTGATGTGTGGACATCAGAAAGAAGAGAAGTATTTTATGTGAATAGCTGTACACACCTCTCAACTGATTGTGTATTTGAAATCCGTTGGGGAACAACCATCGGGTTATTAATTAAATCTTTAATATCCGAAGATGTAAAATTGCATTTCAAAGGTGGTTCTGTTATATTATTGCTACAGTCTATCAAACTAAAAAGACTTTTAGCATCAATGTTAATATCAGGTGTTCTTCGATCTCTATGGCTATAAACACCAGTATTAGTTTGCTTGTGATATTTTTCATGAAGCTTAAGAACAATTTCAACAGCTTGAACTCTTTCTCACTGCATATTATGGCTTGTAAAATAGCTTTACTCTTACTGCATATTATAGCTTGTAAAATAGCTTCTGAATGGGCATACCAAGCTGATCTTTTAATTGTGGGCATTACAATATCAAGAACTGGCTTCTGAGGAGTTCTAATTGGTAAAAAACGTGTCGTGGTCCCTCAACCCAATATGATTTAACTTTTATGTTAAATCAGTTTGGAATATAAACACCAGCAATAATTGAGAATCAATATAAGATTTTGAAGGTTGATACCATATAAGCCATGCTGAGAAACCCATATCCTGCAAAATCTTAATGCTGTTGTGAGCCACCTGCTATGGCAAACAGATCCTATTTCTAGCATTGCTAGCTGCTGAGGTAAATCACCAGACCTTATTGTTTTTGTTACTCTGTAAGCATAGCTCTGATCAGTACCTAAACCTTTTATTACTTCAGGACTAAGAACAATTAATGCAAGCCCAACATCAATTTTGTAAATCTGGGATTAATTTCAAGACTAGTTGCTGTATTTAACATCTTTCCCAGTAGTCCTGACCACTTATTTCCGCATTTTGTTGGGGCATCTAAGCTTATAATTAAATGTCTTAACCCTAACTCGTTTATGTGAAGATCGCATACAATCCACACTAATCTCTTTCTCAATTTTCTTTTCACCCATTGCATCACACCACCTTCCCAACCAGTATTTACATTTGTACTGTCTCCTCCTATAGCTTTTAGTTGTGTTCCTAAATTTCTTACCACCAACCAGTTAACCTAGTGATCTGCAATTACCTCAGCATGTTTTCTGTGATCAGTCTTATCAGGAACAAAATGAAATAGATATCTACCACCTGGTTCAGTAACTACATAATAATGTTCTTCCTTAAGAAGAACAGGAAATACCTACCAACAAATTCCATTAATAATTTTGTATTATTTTTCCTGCCATCAAAAAAGAAATCAGGAAACCACATTATTTTCAAGATCTTTATTAAATTTATTATCTAGTTTCATTGCTAAATTCTCTTGCGCTCTTTTAATCTTGCTATGACCAATAATCATCAATGTTCCATTCTTTCTTATAATTTTTTTTTTTTTTTTTTTTTTTTTTTTTTTTTTTTTTTAGATTATTAACCACCCCAAGGCCCGAGGGGGGCCACTACAGTCGAGGAGGATACTCATTTTTTTTTTTTTTTTTTTTTTTTTTTTAATATTTTTTTTTTTTTTTTTTTTTAGTCATTATTCGTGGTGCAACCCTCTCTCAACTCTTTAACTCCGAAACACGAACCTTGCCGAGCAAGGCCGCTGCGCGGAGAAACTAAGTTGAGCGCGGTACTTCCAGGGACGTGGTGGGAGTCGAACTCAGAACCTCTCGCTTACAAAGCGAGCGCTCTTACCACTACACCACTACCGCATTTTGCATCTATAAGTGCTGCTGTCACTATTTCTGTAGTTTCTAGTAAGTTAGTGTGATGTCTGATACTAGTAAGTGCAATGTTTGTTATGTCCATTCTGTTATAAATTTTTACAACATTATTGAAAGGTTCTGGTTTTCTAGAAACATTTGGTTCTGAGTCAACTTTATTTGTTTTTTCAATTCAAAAAAAATAAATACAAGAAATAAACTTTTTGTTATTATCATTAAGTCGATGGTTTATAGAAAATCTGAAAAGTAAAAAAAAGATATTGAGATATATTTATAAATCACTATATCAACATTTAATTTCTCCAAAAATAGTTATATTAGAATTATTTACTAACATATTTTATTATTACTTGATTAATCTGTGAAAAGCAATTATAATCTTCTGCAATCATTTGGTTGAGTTTTTTAATTTCTTTTTTCTAATTGCTGCTGATACTCATCTTTTCTCTTTATAACTTGTTTTATCTTTGTTGATTCTATTGTTTTATCTTTGTTGATTCTATTCAACTCCACCAATACATTAATGAGCAAAACTTCCAACTTTGCCTCTATGTGACTTGATAAAGCTGAGTTCTATAACAGGATTTTTATTTTCATGTACACAAATGCATTCAATATGTGCCTGCCTTTTACAGACTTGATCACAACCATACTCTGAACAAAACATTATTAAACATTTACAGGATAAAATATTTAATAAACCAGTTTGTTGATTTTCGGAATGAAAATCAACAAACTGGTTTGACTCAACTGCAGTTTCCCATAGATACTTCAGTTTAGCTTTAATACTACATTCTTTTATTACTACTGGATGTAAAAACTTGCAATTAGCCTTTTTCCATTGAACAGATAAAGCTAGAGTCATATCGTTAACTAGTTTATTGACAGTATAGTTTCTTTTATTGTGGTCACCGGTCAAAAATATTCCATATCGTAAAATGTCCCTTGCAGTAGAGAGCTCAGATGGTAAAAGGGTTTTTCTTTTTCCAACATATCTATTTAAGCGAGTAGCTGATAAACTTCTTGTGATTTTTAGTGCCATTATTTTTGTTAAAATATAATTTTTCAATAATCTTAGTAATTTTAATTTTAATTTATTTTTATCAAGCTAAACATTTAAGTTTTGAAAAATATCTCCTAATAGATTCGAAATAAATTTCTTCCAATTAAAGTTTAACTTTTAAACAGAAAAATGAAATACCTCATTGTTTTTACAATTTTCAAAATATTAGCAGATTGAATACATAAAAACCCAAAAAAATGTAGCTACCGCTTAATTTAATTTATTTTTAAAAGTATTACTCCATTTCAATTATGAAATCCTACCATTATTTCACTATAAAATTTCTTTTTTCAAAATATTGGGTTTTATTAGTCACCAAATTGACACACCCTACTATGTACCATTCTAAATGTTATCAAAAATTTGCAACTTGATCCCAAAAATGATAAAACTATGACTTGATCCCTTATTTTTCATTACTTTTGAAAAGAAAATAATAGTAAATTTATGTTATTTGTGTTAGATTGCTTTACCATAATAGGGATCATAGTGATATGATAAACCAATGATTAAATCTTTTATCTTTCATTCTTTTTTATAAAATTAAATATATTGTGTTGCTATTAAAATTTCAAAAATAAGACTTATTTGGACTCATGAAATATAATAATAACACTGCCACGCATCCTATATAATAAAAAAAAAATCTGACACTCATGAAATAATGACAACATCTGAAACGGAACTTTCTTAGATAAAAAACTTTATTTGATGACAAAATAAAAAAAAATTTGGTACCAAATAAGCCGGAGGAAGTAAACCTCACAGTAATATTCAACGTTGTAAGGATTTCATTATCTAAGCATCAAATCATTTATAAGATGAACCATTTAATAAATATTATTAATTTTTAAAACAAAAACTAAAATGCATCAGAATGCCAGACAATAATCCTAAATCAAACATACAATGATCAAGAATTAGCAGTTTTGACCATAACCGCTAAATAGCTTATTACACAACTTTAGTCACTTTCAATAATATTTGACAAAAAACAATAAAAACTCGATAAAATCTATTTAGTTTTGTTGGCCATTGAACACAACATTTTATAAAAAAACATCAAAAATAGTGAAAAATTTTCTAATCGTTTATTTTAAAACATAGATGAAAATTCTGTTGTAAAGAATCAGTTCAAATCTTATTGTAAATGCATCATTAAATCTTGTGTGCAATATGTCTTAAAGCCTGATTGTGTTTTGCCATAAATCATCGAGTACTACGCCATAAAATCTGATTTTAATTCTGGTCTGAAATGTATGACGCTTTTTTATTATGCATCAAAATTTCTTGACATTCTAACTGTTTAATTTCAAACTTTGGTAATACCAGTTTTATAACTTTTAAAACAATAAATAAAATACCATTTTGTGTGTTGATTGTTTTCAAATGGGAAAAAATATTGTCGAAGCTAAACAGTGGCCAGATAAACATTCTGGTTAATTTTGGTAGCAAAGTCAACAGGTGTTGTAGAATATAAAAGTCTACAAAACACTTTAAGAAAATAATTAGGTAGAATTGTGTGCCAATGCATCAAAGATAAAAAATAATAGTATGTTTGCAAATTTACAGACATAAAAAAACTTGACAATATATAGGTTGCTTTTGAAGCGAGTGCAGTGTTTGTTTACACCAGACCAAAAAAAAAAAAAATCCATAAACAATTCAGAGTGCTGCTTGGACCTTTTATACTGTGTCAGCTCAATTCAAACTTGTCTTGTTGACTAACTACAATGCATTTTATACATTATTGTATAAGTCAAAAAAGTGTTTAAAGTTGAGGGAAAAGCTTTATATATTAGATATAGTAAATACATAAAAAAGTTTTTAATTTAGTTGTGAAAACAGGTAGTGGTGTAGCGGTAAAGCGCTCGCTTCATAAGCGAGAGGTTCCGAGTTCGATTCCCACCACGTCCCTGGTAGTACCGCGCTCAACTTGTTTCTCCGCGCAGCGGCCTTGTTCTTCAAGGTTCGTGTTTCGGAGTTATAGAGTTGAGAGAGGGTTATAATCTCAAGTATCCTCCTCATCTGTAGTGGCCATCTCGGCCTTAGGGAGGTGAATTAAAAAAAAACAAAAAAAAACAACAAATAGTTATAAAAAAAGCATGAAACAGGTGTCAAAAAAAAAAAATAATAAACTTGATTTTAATTTAAAAGTTTAATAAAATAAATAAAAACAGCAAAAATGTGTAAAAAAATTACTCTGCGCAGAACAAAAGTAAAAACTGCAAGCAATAATAATGCTCCAACAGCTGAAAGTAAAATGATCCACCATTTAATTGAATTTTGACCTTTAGTTTGCTCTTGTATAGTAAATGTCACCTAAAGTAAAAAATCATCATCATCATCATCATCATCATCATCATCATCATCATCATCATCATCATCATCATCATCATCATCATCATCATCATCATCAACAACAACATCATCATCATCATCCACATTATCAACATCATCCACTTACAATAGAAGATAAACTGCAGTCTTTACGTTGAACATTCCTTTCACGATCTATACCATTGAATTTCACCTCTATTGACGTATAAACTCTTGTATATGGAAGTTGTAGCTGTTAATGAATAATTTCATCAAATGTAAGTTATAATAAACATATTAATTTAATAATAAACACAAAAAACAATATTGTATGTATTTTTTGATAACAAATACAAACAACTTCCTAGATAACAAAAATCTATAATACCTAACAAGTGTCAAACCTTTTTAATAGTTGTATTTTGTAATAGTCTGTAATGTTGTATTTTAACAACAACATTTAATCTTTACACAATTTTATCATTAACTAATTTGTCCTTGAATTATTTAAAAATTGGTCTTAAGAGTTCAGCATATGCTGCATTAAAAAGATGTGGAGTCCCAAAATCTCTAAAGTCCCAAAAGGTTCAAAATTGTAAATAAGCTTATGAACTATTTTTGGTAAAAAATGTAAGACTTTATGGTTAGAAGAACAAACAGATTTTAAATCCAAAGTCCTTGTGTATAATGGCAGCAAAGATTCCAGGAATCTGGGCTCAAAAATAATAGGTTCCAAGTTAGTAAACTTCATTAATTTTTTTCTTACTGCAGATCATGTCTACCAATATTTTTAGAGCTCCTGGACACCAGAAATGAGGAAAAAACAGAGATGTAAAGCCAGAGCCTTTTTGGGACTCTGCATCCCTGTTAAAAACTATAGAATAAAGCATAGCCACGAAAAAATTGACTAAACTTTTAGAGCATTTAATTAAAAAAATGTATATATATATATATTTAAAGTTATTTTTACATATAGAGTACTCATTAATCAATATTTTGACATAAATTATTCGATCTCCTTTCCTTGAGCAAGAATACAAACATTTGATCAGAAACTTTATCAAAAAATTTTCTCCACTTTTTAAGCATCTCGGACTCTGTATTGACTTTAACTTGAGTCTTATTTATATTTAACTGACAAAGAGCCCAAAATGTTTCTATAAGATATATGTGTGGAAAATTTGGTAGGCTGTGATCTTCAGGTCTGATTTCAATGCCATTTTTTCAGTGCCAATTTATTGTTTCTTTAGCATAATGACAGCTCGTTAAATTAAGCCAAAACCTTACAAGAACATTATGAGATTTTAAAAGGTAGAAGACTCTATTTCAGGCACTCCTTTTTGTAGAGTTCAGTATTTATTGACTTTGAGGCTACAAATGGTTTGCATTTTTTGCCACAGCTACAAATTGTTTGCTAAATTCTACATTTCCAGTCAAACTTATCCAGCTTTAAATTCAGGGTTATAAATGTTCCTGATTTTAGAGAATTGTTTTTCATAAACCTCTATTCCAATGAAACTGCTTTTTGATATCTAATAATTGTATTTATCAGCTCATTATCATTATCATTTAAAAGAATTTGGAACCAATCCCAAAACCATCATAAATTTGATTAAAACAGACTTAGGAATGAAAGCTTATAAAAACAATTATCTGCTGGTCTGACAAATAAGCTTGAGTGTGTTAAGAGATGCAAAATGATAAAGAAACAGCATGGTGGCCCACCAATAATTTTTTCTAAAGAAAAATTATTTGCGTTTGAGCGCCCCCTTAACCAAAAAAATGACAGAGCTTGTGGAGTAAGTTTGCAAGAGATGTAAGAGCTATTCCTTGATATCAAAATGCATAAGGAGTTATGGTTACTGGTGCATTCTCCAAAGGAGGAAAACTTCCAATACAATTTATTAATAAAGGAGTTAAAATCAACCAGCAGTTCTGTTTAAATGACATTTTGAAATCTCATGTGAAACCTCATGCAGATATAAAATATTTGGTGATCGTCCACATACCTTCTAGCAAGATTCAGCGCCCGCACATAAAGCAAAAACCGCTCAAGTATGATGAAAGAAAAAATTTTCCTCGTTTCATTCCATTGTCGGAATGGCCCACCAGCAGTTCAGATTTGAACCATGTTGAAAAAATTAAAAAATGTGAAATGCAATAACTAAAATGATTTCAAGGTTTTCCAAATTTGAGATGACAATCTCTTCCTTACCAGCTGTGATAATATTTTCAAGAGAGTTGAAAATATTATCACAGCTTTTTTTTTCTTTGATACTCAATCTGTATCAAAGAAAAAAAAGAAAGATTTGAAAATAATTTTTTGCATTATATATTAATGTAACTTTCAGAAAAATATACTTAATTATAAATTGAAATAGTCCTCTAATTTTATCTAACACAAAAACTATGGAACGTTTCCTCCACCCTGTATTTACATTTATCACTGACAGTTCCACATATAATGCCAGCATAAAATCTGTGACCAGATTTTTTTCTGAAGTCTAATTTGATATAAGTTTCATCATCATCAAGGCAGCCATCAAACTTTGTCAAAATGTTGCCATACAGTTTTCTCACTTGAGTTTTAATACATTTTTGCTGCTTTTTGGAACTATTTGGATATCTTATCTTGCAATAAAAGTAAACACTGTAAATATTCTTTTTGCACAAAAGAATAAGATGCATTTCATCTATTTCATCTATAAATAGTCCAGGATTCTGCAAGTATGAACAACAAATTTCCCAGGTTAACTTTTTATTCTCAAACACCTTTTTCTTCCAGATCCTGATTTGCGATTGATGCATAAAGATTTCTCGTATTCTTTGAGAACCCGCAAAACAGTTGACTTTAGCTAGTTTAGAAATTGTTCTACATTATAAACCAGTAGTTTCTAGTTAAATGCTGAAAATTTTTTCACAGTTAATTTGTTCTTTTGACATCATTTTTAATAATAATCTTTCAGAAAAACGTTTATTTAATTTTTTATGTTAAAAAGGACCATGCCAGCTCTTGGTTTAAATTTTGTTTATTTAATTTTTTGTGAAAAAGTAGAACTATAATTTCTTAATTTGTTAATACTTGAATAATTTGTTTAAATCTAAAAAGTTTCATGCTCATAGATTTACAAAAAAAAAAAAAAAAAAAAGATTAAGAAATTGTTTTTTTTAGGTAGTCGTTGTGGTATCGTGCGGTAGTGGTGTTGTGGTAAAGTGCTCGCTTCATAAGTGAGAGGTTCCGAGTTTGATCCCCACCACGTCCCTGGTAGTACCACGCCCAACTTGTTTCTCCGTGCAGCGGCCTTGTTCGTCGAGGTTTGTGTTTCGGAGTTATAGAGTTGAGAGAAGGTTTATACATATGTAGTTGTGATACTCATGATAAATTTGACAATTTTGTTTTGCTACTTGCATATTTTAAGATCTTGGCAGTACAAAGGTCAGCAATCTATTTTAAGTAAAGAGTTTTTTTTTCCTTAAATCATTTTTAAAAAACTTATTGAGAGCTGCAAGGAGTGTAAAAAACTGAAGATTATTATCAGTAACTTAATATTTCAAGACATTCAGTGATATTTGAATGTAGTTTAAATTATTTAAAAGCATTTAAATAACTTTAAAAAATCACAAAGATTTAATGTTTTTAAGACAATTTCATATGACTATTTTTACTACTAAGTCATTGACGTCTTGAAATGAAATGTTTGGCAAAAGTACAGAGTAGTTTAAAAAATTAGCCACGGCAAGGTTCAATGTACTTAGATTCATTTTCATTTCTAATCTAACAATAGTTTCCACACTGGTTGTATGTTATGTTTAAGTAATACATTTAAAACTTTACAGTTTTTAATTACAATGTTGAAGTTTTTGCATTCAAATTTTATTTTCACACTTTTGCGGTACTAAGCCTGTGTTTGAGCAATAATAATTATTAAATATTTAAATAAATATTTAAATAATTAAATTTACTTTAATATATTCAAAAAATTAAAAATTTTTTTTTTGGTAAAATAAATTAAATTTTTTGATGGTTTCAATAAAATTAAAGTATACATAAATCAAGCATGTTGAAGAGCCACACAACCTGAATAAAAAAGCTGCACATGACTAACAAGCCACAGGTTGCCAACCCCTGGTAGAGGGATTTTCCATTATTTAGCTATAATTATAATACATCAGCTATAAAAAATTTATAACAATAAATTAAAAATTTAAAAAGTTATTGATAATTTTGTTTTTCCGATATAAAATTATAATTTTTTTTTCAAAGTTTTTTTTGGATTTCACTGTAAACTTGAACGTATGATGACCATAATAAAATAATGGTAACTTAAACTAATCTTTTTCAAACACAAAAAAGATAAAAACTAGATTTATTTAATGTAAATAATTATATACATTGAGTGTTATACATATATATACATAAGAGATATAAAATTGTTATACAATTTATACATGTTTACAATTATATACATAAGAGTGATCATGACACCTACGGTAAGTTGCAAAATTTGTTGCAACTTACTTACGGTAAGTTGCAACAAATTGCTTGGGGTAAGTTGAATCATAAAATAACTACAGGTTTTATTGATATGTATTTTTCTAGTTATTTCTAAAGGGATTTTTTTTAACAAAAAAATGTAATTAGGTCTTTAGTTCCTTTAATACTAGATTGTTTTTTAAAGAAAGTTTATTGCTAGGAAATTCTTTTTTTGTTTTTATCTAAATTTGGTTTTTGTTTTTTATGAAATTTTGTTTTATTATTTTACATTTTAATTTTTTTATTAAACAAAATGTTGTGTTTTTATGACCTAAAAACAGAACTTAACTATCCTAAAAACTTCTGTTACTTTTTTTCTATACTAATTTATTGTTTATTGACTATAAAAATACTTTTTTTTCAAAAAAACTTAGGATTAAAAATAATAAATTAGTTGAAATAATAATCCTTTTTATTTAATTTCGTGCATGTAGCACTCGTAAATGTAAATCAAGTTAAGTTCAAATTAGAAAAAAATAAATGTGCCCAGCAATATCAATATTGAATGTGCTAACAATATATATAATTCATTCTAAATTAAAACATAAATAGAAGAACATAAGCAAACAATAAAAATAAAAAAAAATTAAAAAATTTAATAGAAACTATTTCTATAATGTACAACAACTTAACGTGCATTTGATGTTTTATTTTTAAACTTAACCAAAAAGCAGTATTCTTAGTTATCCTTACCCCATTACAGTATCTTAAAGGATTCTCGACCAATGATTTACTCAATATTACAATTAAAAACACAATAAAAAGCTCTTTAAATACTAATAAAGAGAAGACAAGATCTTTTGTTAAAACCTAAACTCTATTAGAAATAGTAGAACTCTAATAGAAAAGTTTCTGGTAAAAGAACAACCTCCTATAGCTGATGTAAGGCCTGTTAATTGATATAAATAACTAAAGCAGAATCTATAATTTTTTTTATAACAATTCCACTAATAACAGAAATGATCAACTATTTAAAATCAAACCTATGATTTATGCTCTTTAAAATGAATCTGTAAAGATTAAACAAAAAAAAAAAAAAAAAAGATGTATAAACTTTTCAATTTCATTTTAAGCTGTCAATTACTAACAATTAAATGAGTACTATTATTGAACTTAACTTTTCATTTATGCACTAATTGTGTATTTTATTTATTGGTGATATACCTTATCAAAGTCTTGGTAATGATACTGTTGTTTTTCCATAAACAAATAATTAAATGACTTGAAAAGTTGCCAGTTTAGATTAATTTGATTTCATTGGTATATGTTGCCAATAATGTGGTACATATTACATAACATAAACGTTGTCATTTAGATTACTGAGTTCTATAAGTTTTGGTAGAAATTCTAATTAATTTAAAAAATTAAATTGGATAGTAACAAATGCAATTGCAGTGGAACTTTAAAACCAACTAAACAACAAGAAACTGAATTGTGGCTAATAGGCAAAATGTCTGATATTCTCAGCTCTATGAAGTTACCATCAAAGAAGGAAGCCATGACACTATTCTTCTATTAAAAAGATGGTGGCCAACAGACTGTTCTTAAAGAATGACATTCAATATCTAACAGCATTCTTGAAGTGTGGCCTAAAGCCTGAATGCCAACACAATTGAAGAAACATGTTGTTGAAAAAGTTGAATGTATGTTCCATGAATATGACAAACTGAAGAAAAACAGAGAAAATAAAGCAAAGTGCTCTGAAAGTCTACTGAAGAAGAAGAATGGAAGGATGGCTTAGAGAGTCTTTTTGACATAGCTCATATAAATGATTAGCATTTAGGAGGACAGGGAATTCCTGTTAGCTCAGCATGAGGCAAGATGAATAGCATTGACAAAGTCTTGGCCAAAAGAGAAAATTTTTACAAAAGAGTAGAAAACTTCATGAAAAGATAGGAGAGAGAAGAACAGGACTAAGTGGCCAGTTAGGAGAAAGCTATTCAGACATCCGAAAGTAAAAAAGAATCAGGTAATGATAATGAGGCATTTGGTGAGTATTCATCAAGCACAACTTCGAAGATAACTAAACATAAACATGGCACACAAAAAACACTGAATGAAAAGTTATCAGTATGTCTGGATATGGCAAAGATCAGTGATAAAATTGGTGCACTGGTCCTGATTCAAGCACTACAGCACCTTGTTTATGAACCAGCATATTTTAATATCAATCAATCACCCATTCAAAGAGAAAGAATTAAACATAGTCAAAGATTCGCAGAGCCCTTGAAAGCAGAATTCAAGCTAACAGTTCCACTTACAATACGCTGGGATGAGAAATTACTGGAAATTATCAGTAGCACAGAAGTTGTAGTGTGGCTCCCAATCCTCCTGTCTGGACCAGGAATTGACTAACTTTTTTGTGTACTGAAACTGCCATCTGAAACTGGAGAAGCTGCAGTGGTAGCTGTTTATAATGCAACTGTAGCATGAGCCATAGCTGATAAAGTCAAGTGCATGTGCTTCAACACTACTTCCATAAATAGTGGTCCAAGAAATGGTGCTTGCATCCTGCTAGAGCATTAGCTTGATAAAGATTTGCTATGGTTTGCTTGTCATCATTACATATTAGAAATAGTCTTAAGTGCAACGATTACTCTCTCTCTTCGCCTTTCTAAGGGTCCAGACATCACAATTTTTAAAAGGTTTAAAAGCAGTTAGTAATTTATTGACCGGTCAAAATTTCTGGCATCAAGTTTGAATGACACCATGCACAGTGCTTGGTGTCATTCAAACTTGATGCCAGAAATTGTGAACTGTCAAAAATGTTTGAGAGCTGTCAAAAATGTTTCTGGGAGGCATTCCCTCTCAAGGATGCTCATTCAAAGCTCCGGCAAGACTGCATACAGCCAGATGGATGGCGAAAGCTATTTATTCGTTGAAAATATGGATGCTGAGAAGCTTATTCAAGATGACAAATAAGAAGAGAAAGGAATAGCAGAGGTGTGTCTTTTCACAGTGACAATGCATGTCAAGGTTTAAAGCACTAGGTCAGCATCATTTTCACCTTGTGTTGATCTTGAGCTTATCAAGGAGCTTGACAAATACAAGGCATAGAATCAAGCAGTCTCTCAGATTGCAATGAAAAATTTTTTAGGACATTATATTTCTCTGTTTTATACACACACATTTAAAAATGCTATATATATATATGCATATATATATATATATATATATATATCTATATATATCTATATATATATATATATATATATATATATATATATATATATATATATATATATATATATCTATATATCTCTATATATCTATATATATATATATATATATATATATATATATATATATATATATATATATATAGATAGATATATAGATATATATATATATATCTTCTATCTATCTATCTATCTATATATATATCTATCTATCTATCTATCTATATATATATATATATATATATATATATATATATATATATATATATATATATATATATATATATATATATATATATATATATATATATATATATATATATATATATATATATTTAGATATATAAACAATTTTAAAATGTATTCTACAAAATAGAGTGCTCAATATTAAGATAATGAAAATTTCTTTAGGATGTTCAATCAAAGGTTCCAGTTATTATATAGGTTCAAATGTTTCAATTCTTTTTATCCCATTAACTTTAGATAGAGTCTTTTTAATAGGGTCAGTAAAACAATTGATTTGTTGGAGCATGTAGTTTAACAGATATATGCCTCAATGGTGATTTTTTCAATGCAGCATATAAATAGACCAGAATAAATGCCTCCTGGGTAATTATACCAGATTTGATAAAAAACCTCCATCTTTTCCTGAACTTGTTATGGTGTTTGTACAATCCCCCTCCAATTTCTAAAGACTCATGGATTGCTCTTAAAATAATTCATCTAAATATAAATAATTATTATAGTTATATAGTCTGAACTTTAAAACAACCTCATTCAAACAATGAAAATCTGATTGTTTTAAATTTGTTTTATTATATTTTAACACTTTTTTTATTATTAATATATGTATATGTATGCATGTATATATATATATATATATATATATATATATATATATATATATATATATATATATATATATATATATATATATAGTTTTTTATCTAGTTTCATAATAACTTTGTATAGGGTCATTATCCAATTTGCCATTACTTCTTTTTCCCCAAAATATACCTCAGCCATATTTAATACATACATACCTGTATTGCAAATCAGGAATACTACCATAAGCATTTTGGATTAACATCCAAATTATAAGCTCTTCCTACACTTTCTCACAATTATACAAGAGATTTTATATTATTATATTTTATATTATTATATATTATATTATTATATTTTATATTATTATATGTTATATTTTTCTTTTTCTATGTTAGGTAAATTAGCTCATTATTTTTGTCATTTAATTTTGATGTACTTAATTGTATGCAAGAATTTCAAGCATAGATATGTAAGATAAAATTAACAAATATTTTTACAAAAAAAGAATTACATATCTATTCCTATCTATATCCATCCTATGTAAGAATTTCAAAAATTTTGAAATTTTATTTCATTTTTTCCAAAAAATAAAGAAGGAAAAAGCTAGGAGCAGAACATATTATTCAATCCATAAAAATTTATAACTTCCAAAACTAGTGTATAAAGGAGAAATTTTTTTGCATATATTGCAGGTCCCCATTTTTAAAAAATTTTTTTTCTACCCACCCTAATGTATGTAAATATACTATAAAATCTAAATATACTATAAAACTGAATATACTATTATATACATAATATAACATATATGTATATATATGTTATATTACTATAAATATGAAAAAAATTGTTAAAGTACTAAATTTGAACTAAATTAGCAAAAAAATACACTATACCTGAACTAAGTTAGCAAAAAAATACATTATACCTGAACTAAGTTAGCAGAAAAAAGCTTGGCTTTAACATAAACTTTTGCAGTTTTTTTGCTGTCCAAATTGGTTATATTACATGTATATATCTTGCAAGTTCCACTTCGACAATCCTTACATAAATAGAAATAGGTTTTACTTTTGAAAAAATAAAAAACTATAATTCTAAAACTAATTAAATGTTAAAATAATCTTTAAATTTTTTGGATGACTTTAAAAAATAACAATAATGTATGAATCTTTAAAGAAAATTAGTCTTAAAGAGTTATAAAAATCAATTACATGTGGAATTGATTTTTATACTTAGATGAGCATGAAGATTAGCAGGAGCTATATGGATAGATACAAGTTCTATATGATATTATATGTTAAATAAATTATATATAATATATAATTAATTTAACATATATATATATATACATATAACATATATATTACTTAAGCACGAAATGTCACATAATTGTGGAATAGTTCTGAAATTAGGATAGGCATTCAGTCAATTAAGGATTAAATTTGAGCACAAGAAAGTTTGAGTATGAGGTCTGTTACAAAAAAACATAATTGTTTTTTTCATTCTTTTTTTTACAAAAAAGCATTAGTATTAAAGTGTGGACTTTACTGGATGCAGTAGAAGGTAGAAAATTATTTTCACAAGAATAAATAAATAAAATAGAATAACACATTAAATAGAATAAATTTCTTAGTGTGAATGCCTCGTCTTTTATACTTTTTATTCTCCATTGGACTTCACAAGATTAAATTTTGAATTGTCAGTCTTTTGAATTGTCAAAGTTTCTTCCAAAATGATAATAGCATGTTTATTTATTTCATAGCAAATGGAAGTTTTCGGTCTGGATGGAATCTTGCAAGGAATGATTTTTTTATGTGGAACTCTTATTTTAAACTCACTCTCTTTTAGTTAATTTTAAATAGCAAAGAACCTTACTTAAATTCCAAATTCTTTATCAAGAAGACTTGACATTTTGACTTTCACTTGTTGACAAGTCAATAAGTAAATTGCAGCAAGCTTGCAACCATTCTTTTACTTGTTTACAAGTTATTAACTAAATTGCAGCAAGTTTGCAGCCATTCTTTGATTTTAACTCCCATTCTTAATGATATCAATAATAAATCAAAAGTGTTTGAAAAATATTAGTCAAATATGAGAGGTTATTAAGTACTCATTATTAAGTAACAATAAATTTATTACTTATCTACTACACTGCACACATCTCTCACCACCCTTACGAGATCTCTAAAAATGTTGGAACTATACCTAAATAGGAATAAGGTTTTGGCTTTTTTGGTCATTGTAGTGAGGTCCAGTTATATTGCAATATTGCAATATAACTGAACCCATGATTTTTAACGCTTTGGTAAGTCTATATTATGTATTTGTAACATAAACGATATTCATATATCCTGCTGTGACACAGGTGGTAATTACTTTTTAATTTATTTTTGTCTAATGCTAAGACCATGTGTTATACTACATTTATAAACTACTTTTTTTTACATGTACATATTGATACTTTAGCTTAGTGGATTAGTGCACTGCTTTAAAAATAAAGTATTAAGTGTTCAAACCAAGAAAGTGACGCATTTTTATTTTTTTTAAATATTATCCAAACTATCATTAATTATTATTTTTCTTACAATTTTATCTACTTATTTTACTCTATTGTTTTAAACTGTACAATATTTTTAGTCACATGAGCACTTCGTACACCAGCGGATTTATACAGACTTGCTAATTCATAGGCCATTATTTTAAGAATGACTAGAGTGTGAGTTATGGTCTCCCTCCCCCACAGCAGTAAAAAAAATTTTACCTTCTATTAAATAGTTCTTTTTTATATTTATTGGTGATTCTCACCCAATGACACCATCTACAATCTGTTTTTTTATCACAGGTCTACATAACTGAATGGCTCCATTGGTCACTTTTTGTACACCACATAACAAAACTGGTATTAGGTTATTATGCTGGATGTGGTTACAATGCTCAATAACCTAATGACTATGCTGACACTCAGGACATTTTCATTTTAAGCTTTACAATACTGGTCGGATCAGAACTTGTTGGCTAAGTGGTATGTTTAGCTTTCTAGTCACCTGATTTAAAAGTGGGCAATGACATAGCGAGACCATACCAGACAACCAATTGGATCTTACTAATGCACCACACCTTAAGACATAAACAGTCTCTAATATCAGTAATTCAAATAATTGATTTTTTTTAATATGATCTATGATCATATTCAAAAAAGAGCATTGGTTGTTTCTCCACCTGCCCCCTGAGCATCTAACTTGATTCTTCTACTTTACAAAAGTCATTTTATATTTTCTTATGACTTTGATTTTTATTAATAAAGCAATAAAAAATAATATTTTTATACAATATTTAAAAAAAAAGAAAAAGACAAAGAATAATAAAAAAAGCAAACAAAATCCCTGACTCAACCCAAACCCTTAGTCAATGTAGCAATGTAGCCTTTGATGTTGTCCCTATTTAGTCAGTCAATGTATGTACATTAAGAAACTGAATCAAAAAGTTATGATGAAAACACTGACAGTTAAATTGCATTGTGATTCAAAAAGTGACATTAAGAAGTGAATTAACAATTGAAACTAAAGCTTTTAATAATAAAAAGTAATGCGTATTAGGTAAAAACTGTGTAATAACCCAAAAAAAAAAAGTAGTAGCCTAACCAATTATCTCACAATTTTGATTCTAGTTTCAAAATTGAACAATTCCATAATTAACAAAGGTTCCACATTTAAAATAGTTGTCAAGACAACACTTTTTGAATTTTTTTATTATTTAAAGCACTATTTAAAGTAACTTCTGATCAGACAACATTTTGGTCTTAAGATACTAAATGTGCCTCAATTGCAGATTTCATGGATTTAAAAACAATTTAAAGTATTAATAAAGGCACAACAGAATATGATCATTTGTACAAAGCCAGTTATTATTATTGTTATTGTGCAATCTGTTCTTGATGTGAGGAGGTAAGTTGAACAAGAAGAATGACACAATGACATTAAGCAAGAAATGTAAACCAACAACAAAAGTTAAGAAAAAAATGCAAGAAATGGTTACAAAGGTTACCAAACTGAAATGGTTACTAAGATAACAAGAAATGGTTACTAAGGATACTAAACAGACATTTGTTTTAAAAATTCCATAGGCAACAGTATTGGATAGTACTGAAGAAAAACAAACATGATATATAAATGTTATGATTATATTCTTCAAAAAACATGTCTGCTTTTATTTATCAAAATCTTAGTGGTATTTTACCCCTAATAGTAAAAATAACTCTTTTTTAATAAAAATTAACTACTATGTTAATATATATATATATATATATATATATATATATATATATATATATATATATATATATATATATATATATATATATATATATATATATATATATACATATATTTGGGTAACAATGACAACAGAACTTCAAATTATAGATACTCACAATTATAGATAAATTATTTACAAACAATTGACAATGTAAAATAATAAGTTATCTATATATATTAAACTTAATTATGGCTGAACATAATGCCCACTCATGCGTGTTTGACACAGAACTCTCAGTAGCCATTAAAGCCAAGGTAATGTTGAGAAAGAATCTCTTAGCACATTTTTATAAGGAATTATTAAAATTTTATATACAGTTACGTGAATATGTATGTAATAAAAATATATCATTTAAAACTACGAAAATATAAAAATTCCATTTGGATAGTATTACGTACAAACGTCTGTGTGTGTAGACATTTTTAGCATATGTTGAGTTTGCTGGCAGTTAATGGAACAATCGTGTATAATATATGTGTAATATAAGGGCAAGATTGAAAATATTGAAAAATGTATTATGCTTAAGGATGGAACCCTTGGTAATGAGGACACTGACGATAGTGCACTAAAACACTTAGCAATGAAAAACAAATCATTTTATAAATTCTACCTATAAGCTCTCAACTCTGTGTATATATATATATATATATATATATATATATATATATATATATATATATATATATATATATATATATATATATATATATATATATATATATATATATATATATATATGTATATATATATATATATATATATATATATATATATATATATATATATATATATATATATATATATATATATATATATATAAGGAAAAAGTATAGAAAATGCCAGTGTGGGATAGACTTGCAAAGACCTATATTTTTACTGGTCCAGTTTCCAGTCAGCTAGTTTTATACTTTAATTTATAGCTACTAGTTACTAAAGTTATCAAAGTATACTTAGCTAATAATTAGAATTTAATATATAGCTTGAATATGGTACTCATAATGTACATGGTCAAATGGATGTGGTGAATAAATGAATATAAATGAGTGTGTTAAAAAAAAGAAATAAAATATTTGATTATTAAAAAACTATAAAAAAGGTCTCCACCAGTTTTTCGTGATTTATAATTTTGTTTTCCTGAATTTTTTCTCCATATGAATTTATGTTGTTAGTAAATTGATATGATGAACTCTAAAAAATAAATTACAAAATTATATTTTGAAAAAACTATTAAAAAACTTCAAACTATTAAAATAAAACTTACAATATTTGTGTTATTTGAACTTAATCCATTTATAATTGGGTCACATTGAACATTATCTACCTAAAATAATTAAAAAGACTTTTAAAATATGATTACTTTCAAAATTTGAGAGATTTTGGATGAAAAAGCTTGCAGATTTAATTTTTAAGATTTGTAGGATTATGCAAAAAAAAACACCTTAAAAAGCTTTATAAGCGAAAATTGGCATTTTAAATATGTTCATATTTAAATATTTTTTAATATTATTTGCATTGCTGAATGAGTTAAATTTATAATAATTTATAAACAATTAAGCTATATTTATAACAACTTGTTAGCTATTTGAAAATTTAAATAGTGAATCTTTTATTCTTATATTTACAAAAGAATATCAAAATAAACATTACTTTTACAATTTAAAACATTTTGAACAGGAACATATATTTTTAGGAAAACATTTTCAATTAAAAAAAATCATCATAAGAATCGGAATAATGCTCTTTTGAAATATATGGTTTACGCATCTTCCTGCTTAGTTAAAATGCAGCTGTGTCAATTCTCGAATCCATAAACATATTGGGATGCTTCCGACACAAGCTTTACCGCTTGCTCAACACTCTGGGAGTGAGATGGAAAGTTGGGAATTTCAGATTTAACATTATTGTCAATCATATATTGGATTTGTTCAACTGAAAAATGTTGTGTGGTAGGGGGCTCCGTAACTTGAGTAATGCTGATGTCAACAAACTCATACTAATGATTAGCATTTCTTCAAATTTTAAGCTTTTGTTATTACTTTATAAATATAAACCAAAGCCATATTTAATGTATCATTTTTTTTCAAAACTTTATTTTAGTTAACTATAAAAAAATACCTTTGCCTTAGAGCCAGTAGGATTTAAAAACCAAAGTTTCATATCTTGTTGTCATTATCTTTTAGCATGGCATAAAGAATATTTTCAGCTTTTAGGCACAATGCCTTGTTTTTAATGTTTTTTTTAACAATAAGTTTAACATCATCAAAAAGGATATTATTTATTCTAGTAATAGTAGAAAAAATAAGGCACAGGAATTCGTGAAAATTCGAAGTTTTTTTATTTCGAACCACGTTGGAGCGTAAACCTGCAATTTTCGAATCACGTTGGAGCGACCAACTTACATGGTTGCACGGTCCAATTTATAGGCGACCCATTTATCAGAAATATTACCAAAGCCTATTCTTTTGCAATATTCAAATAAAAGTCTTTGATTACCACTGAAGCTTCTTAGCCCAATTGTGTCACCATCAAGTTTTATAAAAAGAGCTTGTAAATGAAGTCTATTTTGATGTAATTCGCATCCAATTAGATGTAGTTTTCTTTTTAAAAATCTTCTAGTTTTACCACTAAGCCACTTTTTAGTCCAGTATTGGTAGCAGTATTATCAAGTAGAACAGCTTTTATACTTTCCAAACTGTTATGTTCTTGTAAAACACTGAACATTTTGGTAGCAAGAATATATGAGTCAAATAATTTTAAAAATTAAAAACAAATTAAAATCAAGACAAACTAACTGAGTCCACATTTTCACTAACAATTTTTACTTTTGACTTGGTCCAATCTAGTTTGCATTTGTCAATCAAAAAATCTTTTATATCAATGTCATTTTTCAGGAGATGTTTAATGTCATGTAGTAAAGCATTTGCAAGGGCTGCAACTACATTGGATGAACACTTGTTTTTGAATAGTTTTATGACAAATCTTGGAAGTTTAACCAAGTTTTATTTTCCAATAGGATTATTTATTGGTTTCCATTCACTTTCATCCTAAAAAAAGTTAACAAAATTGAATGCTTTCTGTTTCATCTACTACAAATATTTCATGTATTTATAAAATAAAACATGAAAAATTTATAGAGATATTTTTTGTTGTTCTTTATCAAGTCTTTGATTCCTTTTGACAGATAATCTATCAATGGAAGAAAGTTGATATACACCTTTTGGGCCGATTTTTTCCTCTGATCACGAAGATAAGCTCTGTCTTTAAGAGGTACTTTACTAATTTGAGAGCAAAGGCATACAATATGCTCTTTAATGCGATTTTCTTTTGAAACTTTTCTGTCATTATAGGGAAACACATCTAATGAACAGGAACACACAAAAATATCGAAATATTTGTCAAAATCTGCATCAAGATTTCTTTTAGTGCTTGTTTTTCCGTGCTTGCAATTAACATCCTTAACAAGTACAAGAAGATATTTAACTTTCCTATTAATAGTTTTTTCAGTTATAAGAGGTAAACTTAGGTTTACTGCAGCACAAATTGATTTTATATTATTGCTAATTTGATGAGTCACTAACACGATATCTGCATTTGGATTTATATGAATAAGATAGTAATAGTACTGAAAAACCTGTCTAAAAGTGCTTGGATCTGTCATTGATAATTCACATGGGCTACCACAATACTTTTTTTCACTTTTCATCCGAGTAATTGCAGCCTTAACTTTTAGCATTTTCGTAGACTAATAACACAACTAAATGTATCAAACTATAACACTTAGAGCCATGGGCAACAGTGTGACTTTTTAGTGAGGGCCAAAGCACCAAAAAACCCTAAAATATCACAACTTACTATTAAAAACCTGCTTTGTAAAAAAAAAAAAAACCTTTTGAAAAAATCTGGGGGCCCCTTTAGGAATTGAGTAAAAACATAAGTTTCTTCGACTGAATTAAGTAAAACCATTAGTTCCTTCAAAAAGTTTTATATTTTAATCTACTTCAGAAGTTGCAATAGAAAACTTTTGTAATATTAAACAGGTAAAAATATTACTCTAAATATAATAACCATAAGTATTTATCTTTGATATTAAACAATTTCTTTAAATTGCAATTTTATTTTTGAACCAGCTTTTAAATACTCTAAGACATATACCAGAAAAAATCTGCGCAGACATTTTAAAGGATATTTATTTAACAATTGTATTTTAATAATAAATGTTATATATAATTTGAAGGTATATATATTATTATTCTTAAATTTCACTTAAGCAAGTTTGTGAAGTTTTCTACATAAGAATGCATGCACTGTCCGTTTTACACTCGACATTTGCTTTTGTCTTCGGCTGGACTTTCTTGGTAGCTCTAATCCATTTATTTTTGAAGTCTTTGCTTTTGGCTTCTTATACATTGAACTTTAGTTTTCTTTTGACAAGAGCCTAATATCTTTCAATAGGACATAGTTGGGGACAATTTGGTGGATTGCAGTGTTTTTCAATTAAATCTACTTAATGTTCTTTAAGCCAGTTTAAAGCTGTCCAAGAGCAGTGACATGATGCTGAAGACATTTCTTGAGGCATTCTTTTATGTATATTTTAGTGTTAATTGTCCCTGTAGTCACAAAACAAGAGTAATTTCTCAACATGCACAAATTGCTTGCCAAACTAAGAATTTTTTAGCAAATTTTTGCATTCCAATGCATTTTTAATTGGAATTCAGTTTCTTACAATTTAACTGCTGAATAATATTGTTGTCCTGGAAGAGATCAGAAATATGCAGGAAAATAAGTTTCATCCTCAATAATCAAACAAGATTTCTTGGCACATAATTTTTTATAGAGCAGCTTTGAACAACTAGTTGCAACATTTTCTTGCTTTTCTTCATTACAAGGAACTTTTTTCTTTTTATAGCCACAATTTCTCTTTCCTCTTTGTATAGTGGAAGCACTTGTCTTAAATTTATTTGCTAAAGTTCAAACAGAAATCTCTGGTTTTCTGTCTAAGGCATCTATCACTTTTTTACCAAGATCTTGTCTAACAAAACATTTTTTTCTTCCACTTCCTGATTTCCTTTTGATTGTACCAGTGTTCTTAAATTGTTTCACAATGCTCTGCACTGTTCTTAAAGCAATCTACAACTCTTTAGAAATTGTTTTTTTGATACACCAGGATTTTTAATAAGAAAATGCAAAAATTTTACTCGCTTCTTATCTTGATTTGATGACATTTCAATTAAAACTAATTGTTTTGATAACAGAGTTGTTTAAATTTTAAATAACACTAATACAATGACATTTTAAAACAATTAGCTATTTAAAATGATGCACGGTTTCCGTAAATACCACATCAGAACACGAGCAGATTTTTTCTGGTACATGTATTATATTTAATTTTAAAACCAACTTTTAAATACTAAAAAGATACAATACTTTTAAATACAAAAAAGAACTTTTAAATACAAGAAAGATTTGCAAAACTTAAATTTAAATGCAGGTAAACGATTTAGCGAAAATTTATTGGCTTCTTAAAACAATTGTGCTTTTTAAAAAATCGTTTATTGGTGGCTTTATAAATTCGAAGCAAGATATTTTAAAAGAAAATTACTAGACTTAAAAAAAAAATATATATATATATATATATATATATCTGTATATATATATGTATATATATATGTATATATATGTATATATATATATGTATATATGTATATATATAAAAGTGCATTTAGATCAGCAATCAGATGTCATACTGATTTAGGGAGCTGTGAGGGCTTTAGTACATACAGAAGAAGGCCTGCTGAGAGTATCTATATATATGTGTAGATCAGAACAGATTGAAAATTACAAAATTTACCAGGCAGTAATAACTGGTAAATTTTACCATCAATTCAAGACTATCAAGGCCAGAATTTTTGTTTTATTTTTGAAAAATCAAGGTCCCTGATCTGTCTTTGATAGCAGTAGCACAAAATGATAAATGTTAGTTTTGTGTGAATTTTTTAAGTTATGAATTAAAGTTAAAGCTCTGTTAATAAAAATTTTAGCTTCTCAAAACAGTTACTAATTTGCCATAAAATTTGTTTAATTACACACACACACACACACACACACACACACACACACACACACACACACACACACACACACACACACACACACACACACACACACACACACATGGATCTAACAAACATGCAGCAGATGGAAGAGGGTTAAATGTAATCGAGAGTCCCTGCAGAATTGATTGAAACTTGACATAGATCTTCAAGAAGATTGGCTGTCAAAAACTTTGTTTTTAGGATGTTCTTGCAGATAGCATTTCAAGTTGAGTATAGATTGTAGAACCTGCAAAAGGGATTGGGCATCGGATTGAAGTATATCCAATGTACTGCAAAAGGTTCTAAAAGCAAGAAGATGTTTTGAAGCCAAACCCATTCACTTGATTGATTAAACCATCAGAATATAAGGTTTACTAATAACAATTACAATAACTGATAATTGTCATCATTTTACATCCTTTTCCCCATGCTTTTGTGATATGATTTAAAAGACATATAGTCTTTACTATATATTCTGTCTTGTTTTTCAATCATAACGAACTTATTTTAATTTATTGCTACTTTTATTCTCTTAGTTTAAATAAGAATTTTGAGAACTTTAAATTCCTAAAAATAGTTTGTATACATTAACAACATAAATAATAATCAGTCAGTTGATCATCTGATATGTACTGTTCCATCTTGTAGTCCAGTCAGTGATCACAGGCTCCCACACTTGTGAATGAATTTCTCAATTACCACATTTGATTTTTTAATTTTTGATACAACTATAATGTTTGTAAATTAGTTTTATAAGAAGCTGAAGTGTGCGAGCCATACAGGGTATTTGACGATATGGAACTATCATCAATAATCTGGCAGGAATAAATTAGTTAGGTCAAACTGAGAATGGGTATCTTCTTCATTTGTTTTATGTTCATACTCATCAGATTTTACAGTTGCGTTCATTTCCTGTAATAGTCTGAAGACTTTAATTTGCTACTTTGCGTGCACAAGTCAATAAGTATTTCAATTGGCAGTTTGCAGATAAATATGTTTGTTTATCTGCTTGTTTAGTGTTGCAGAACCTGCAACATAAAAATTAAAGTTAAGATTATAGCCCTTAGTGTACTATAATTATTATAGTACTATAATTATGGATAAATATGTGTAGTAATGTTGAAATAAATAAGTAATTTTCAGCAATTTACTGATAATGTAACTTGCCAGAATTTTTCATAACTTTGCTTTAAATTCTGGTACTTTTCCATAAATTGCGGTAACTATATGTAAATTATGGTTAACCTAAAATAATTTAAAATAACTGTGAGATAATAACTTTGTGGTTATTTTTGGCTACTTTAAGTTATTTTGCATTATTTTGTCTATATTAAGTTTCAAAGGATATTTTTTCCTTCAGACAAACCCATAAAAAAAAATTTACTTTAGATAATCCACTGCGCTAAATCAAATCTAAATTCAACTAACCCTAAAATGTCACAAATCTAGACACTGGAAATTTATATGCACTCTTTTAGGTTGATTTGTAACATTTAAAAATTACTAAGCATTATTGAATATAAAATACAATATTTTACAAATTTAGTAGTTAGTTATGTTACAATTTAAATTTGGGGTCAAACATTTTCAACATCTTTCAAAATGGCGGCTGACCTAGCAATGCCAGTGGGTAGCTGGTATTGACAATCATTTTAATCATGCTATCCTGATGCAGTCAATGTTCACTTGATTCCGTTGGCTGCTTGGTTATTGGTTATTTACTATTTAGAAAAGATGCAGAATCAATATCATCAATTTTATGCTTTAAAAAGATTTTTTTGCATCTTGTTTTTTCTTTTCTTCAATGTAAATATTAAGTGTGTCTTTATGTATTCTCAGAATGCACTACTAAGTTACTTGAATTATTTCCGCAAGAGTTGTGCCACACGCGCGCTCATTATATTATTGTCCTTAACTAGACATGTGGGTGTGTTGGCTTTTTTATTGTAAATACAAAATTTTGATACATAACTTTTAGATTTCCTACCAGCCAACAACTTTGATAAACTTATTTTGTTATTGATCAATTTATAACTCTTTAGAATTTTTAGATACGTTTTTATAACAAATGATTGAATATAATGTTGACGTTACAGTCAAACATAAAAGAAATTCAAAGCATGGCAAACAAGTAAAGAGCACGTTACCAGATTTGTTGCCAGACATGTGCAACAAAAATAAAGAAAGCATAATTAAATTGCCAAAAAAAAAAAAAAAAAAAATTTAATGGTGTTCAATTTTACTTTTATATCCAATAATTTCATTTAATAATAATTCATAATTTTACTTTATTTTGATTACTGATGATGATATTCAATATTATTTCAGGTTTCATTCACATTAAATTATTTTTACTTCTGAAATTTTACTTAACATTAATGAAAATATTACCGGGTTGTAATTTTATGTTTGTGAGTCTTTAATAAATGCAATAAAAATATAAAATCAAAACAATACAATTACATTGACAAAAAAAAAATGTGTCCATTAAATAATTAATGTCTTTCTAGCAATATTGTATATCAAGCCACTGTATGTTCTGGATATCCTGAGTTCAAGCCGCATTTAAATTAAGATTGTCTTAAATTTCTCAATGCACTCAAATAAAAAAACTGTCAAAACTGTCAAAAGAAATACGAAGATTAAAATCAAAAAATATAAAAACTCTGATTACATGAAAAATAATAGTGCGATGTAGGCCCTACAAACAAGCATTAAAAGTTTGAAATCTTTGTCTCTGCGTGAAGTTTCAGTGTATTTTTCTAATAATTATTTGCATTACTTCCCCATAAAAAAAACTGCAGATGTGATTTATCATGCCTCATTTATAGAACTTTGAGCTACTCTTATTACTTACTTCAATAACTGCAGTTGAGCACAGCAACAGAATGACAAATGTCCTAAGCACAACTGAAACCAAAGTGGGATAAAATGTCAAAGTAATACAATCCATGAAGAAAAAACAGAATCATACAGCATTACATCTTATTAGTTCTTATGTAACAGAGAACCATTTTTTTATGTAGCACAATTTCTATAAAAAATATTATCCTTCCTAATAAAATAACTATAAATTTTTTAAATTAATTTGGTTTTTGAATAAACTAAAATTAATATATTTTGTAAATTTACAATGTACTGATTTTGGTTTTAATTTATCACGTGTGATATAGTTATTAAAATACATATTTTGTGTACTTATATTTAATCTGCTGACTATTCTTTTATACTCTAGATAAAGTATATTTTATGCACATGTAGTAAAAAAAGTGTTAGTAACACCAGATTATAGCGTATAACTTATAGAATAAACATTTAAAACTAAAACCTTTTCTAAATTTATAACCTAAAAAAATGGCATCTGGAAATTAGAGAAGAATAAGATAGTCTCTATTAAAACCAAATTTGGAAAAAAAACAACCATATTTGGAAAAAAAGGTGCACTGCAATGAATGTCATCAAAGTTCTGGTCAAAAATTGGTTTCTCAAATAGTGCAAAAAGATTTAAAAGACACCATTTACTTTAAAATTAAATATGCCATTTACTTTAAAATTAAAAACAAAAATCGTAGAAGGTCAAACCCTATTACCTAACATTTTTTCTTACTTTTTAATCCCCAGTCAGTATGATAGAACCTCATCAGCTTGTTTTACATCAAAGCCCCTGCATTTTTAATTATTTCCCTGCATTTGTAATTTTCGACTTTCAACAAGGGAAGTTCAAATTTTTACACATCAACATCAAAAAGTACAAATAAAGCATTCTATTTGACTTATATTTTTTGTTTTCATTTGAATGTTGAGGAGAGGCATGTTTTGATAGGATGCATTGATGTAAAGATAAAGTCTAACATGCCCGATTGATTGAATAACAAAACCCATACCCTTTTTCGACCCTTAGTTGATTTGGATAATGCTTTCATATTCAAAGCAAGTAAGGTTTGTCAGTTAGTTTGGAATCAGGGGAACAACTCATTAAATGCAAATCTTCCAAAAGTTTTCTTAAAGTTTCCTTTGGAAAAAAATATTTTTTACAAGGAAATTTTTTTTCAGATTTTCAAGCAAATTTTGAATCAATGAAATCTGAAAATTTATATCACCTTCACAGACTACAGCAGTGGAATGCTGTAGGACCCACAAAGACCCAACTCAGTTCAGTCTAAATGACCTGAGTTGAGAAAAATGACTTTGTAAAATACCATAAGATCAATTGATTTATGAATTCACTTACAAATCTGGAGTGGAGAACCTTCATTGATGCTTCAAAGCTAAGTTCAAAAACAGTGTTATTACATAAGGGGAATGAACTACCATCAATTCTATTTTTTATTCCTTAATTTAATTCCTATATTTCCTTATTTCATAAAGGGAATGATCTAGCATCAATGTTGGATGCTGTTCACATGAAGGAGTCTTATGTTGATATACAGCTATTTTTTGATTCTATTAACTACAACAGTCTGGCCAACATTGGTTGATCTGTGGAAATCTGTAGAAATGGCAAAGCATGGTCTGACTTCTATAAAAAAAAAGCATGGTCAAGGTAGTCTCATTTTGTTATTTTTATTTCTCTTTTTTATTTACTCTCTTTAAACTTGAAAACATGACCCATGTTAAACAAGGTCGCTGCTCAGAGAAACAAGTTGAGCCCATTTAAAAAATGAGGGTGATTTTGAACTCTGCTCTTTATTGTGAGCTGAGTGTTCTACCACTAGTCTACTAATAACTATATCACAAAATAAATATTTAAAAGTCAATATTTAAATTTCAACCTGGGTTTCAAAAGGAACAAAACAACATAAAATTTCAAAAATAGTAATCATTTAATATAAAAGTATTAATACAAATTTTATTTCATAAAAAAAATTATTATTTTTGTCTATC
>NC_088930.1:25527500-25547500 GCF_038396675.1 Hydra vulgaris | reverse complement strand
ATTTGTTCATTTTTTGTTGCAGTACATAATCCATTTTTCGTCGCATGTCAACATCCGGTCAAAAAATGGCATTAAATTGTGGCGGGAAAGCAATGAAGAACAAATGGTTAAGCGCTGTAGCTTGTTTGTTTCACTCAACTCATAAGGTACCCATTTGCTCAACTTCCAACGTTTTCCAAGTTGGTGCAAATGTAAACAAATAGTTTCATCACTCACATTAAATCTTAAGGCAAGGTCCTGACATGTTTGACTGGAGTCCTGCTCGATTGCCAGCTTGATATCCTTGTTGATTATGATGGATGGTCTTCCAGATCTTGGTTCATCTTCAAGGTTTTCATTTCCAGAAGAAAATTTTTTATACCACTTTTGAACCGTCCGTTCTGCTATGGTACCTTCCCCAAAAGCAGCGCATATCTTACGACAAGCTTCTGCAGCTTTGGTTCCAAGTTTGAACTCATAAAATAAATAGGCGCAAATTATCGCATCTGACACAGCCATACTCCACTTAAGACTTTTAAATTTAAAACGTACTAATAAAAATTATGAAACACACTGATTAATTCTCCTTAAAACAAGCTTTAATTTATATGCAAAATCATCCCTCCACCACAACCACTTTTCTTAACACATTTCTTAGAAATAGGCAATTAGGATAAATCGCACGAACTTTTTTGGTTGTCTGATATATATATATATATATATATATATATATATATATATTTATATATATATATATATATATATATATATATATATATATATATATATATATATATAATAATTACAATATAGTAATAAAAATGAATTACATTTCTGTACAAAAGTAAAAAAAATGGGTTACATAATAACATAACAAAAACCATTAAGTATGCATCAAAAATAAAAATAAATGTTTTTTTTTTTTTGTAAACATCTTCGCTTCCAACAAGGCTACAAGCAACAACTAATTAGAGTTGAAAGTTACTGGAAGAAAAAAGATTTATCTTTTCTCCTCCAGTAACTTCCAACTCTAATTAGTTGTTAATTAGAGAAAAGATTGTAGAGCAAGATAACGATTGACAGACAACTTAAAGGATTGCAAATTATATGAATTAGGAGAGCAAGATGAAGAAAGCAAATTCTAAAGAACTGATGTTCAAGGAAAAAAACTAGAGGAATAAGATTTTTGGAGCACTTATGAACAGTCACAGAAAAAGGATGAGACTTAATTGAATATGAGTAACATGAGAACGAATTTTAGTAGATGGCACAAGAGGCGCTAGCTCTTTAGAGCAGTGCCCATTATCATATTTGTAGAAAAGAGAAAGAGAAGCAACATTACAACAATGTAATAATGGTTGGAGGTTGGCTGCAAGAGCAGGTTCAACTATGTTTACAATGCATTTAATTTATATGCAAATTAAATGCATTGTAATTGTATCGTCTGTCAATCGTTATCTTGCTCTACAATCTTTTCTCTAATTAACAACTAATTAGAGTTGGAAGTTACTGGAAGAGAAAAGATAAATCTTTTCTCTTCCAGTAACTTCCAACTCTAATTAGTTGTTGCTTGCAGCCTTGTTGGAAGCGAAGATGTTTACAAAAAAAAAAAAACATTTATTTTTATTTTTGATGCATACTTAATGGCTTTTGTTATGTTATTATGTAACCCATTTAGCACCTTGACTAAAAGAGAAAGGGCATCATTAGAAGATTCGCTCCAGATATGGCAACAGTGTTCCATACAAGGCCGTATTTGAGATTTATAGAGATAGAGAATAGAATCAGGAGTAAGTAAATGGTAGTATCATCAGCAAACAATGCTACCTTAGATGTGAGAATATCTGGAAGATTGTTAATGTAAATTAAAAAGAGTATAGGGTCAATGATAGAACCTTGAGGAACCCCTGAAGTTGCAGAATATGAAGAAGAATGCTGTCTATGGAGGACTACTTTTATACTACGATTGGAAAGGAAGGATTCAATAATCTTACAGATGTTATCAGATACACCATAAGAATAAAGCTAAGGGAGAAGACCAGCATCCCAAACTTTATCAAAAGCTTTAGAAATGTCAAGAGCTTTAGAAATGTCAAGAGCTTTAGAAATGTCAAGAGAAATGGCCGTAACCTCTCCACCTTTATCTAATGCACGATAAAACCTATCAATTATTGGGGTTAGCAAATCAGCTGTAAAACAAGAAGATCGAAATCCATATTGATGATCAGAAAGTTATTAGATTCAAGATGAGAGATTAAGTGTTTGTTAAATTAAAGATTCAAAAACTTTACATATGATAAGAAGAAGACTGATGGGATGATAGTTAGATGAATACAAAACGCTCTCCAGAATTTTTGAAAACAGGGATAAGAGATGACGCTTCCAAGCAGGATGGAAAATAAGACTCTGATGAGCACTTGTCAAATAATTTTGAAAGTACAGACAACAGCTCCGGAGAACACTTCTGCAAGACTATCACAGGTGTGTTGTCCGAATCACTAGCTACAGAAGAGTCTAAGTAGGAAATCACTTTAGATATAGAAGCTGGAGTGATAAGAATGTCAAGCAATGGGTCAACCTATTTGACAGCTATACCAGATAGAGCGCAACTAGTTGAACCAAGAGATGATATTGATGAAAAGTTCTTAGTAAACAATTTAGCTTTGTCTTTAGGTGAGGTGACTAAGTCTGAACCATACAAGAGAGGTGCAATTACAGATTTGCCCTTTTTATTGATACTATTAAAGATTCTCTAGAAGTCACGAGAGCCTAATTTTTGTGATGAAGTACATAATTTCATGACCTGGGAATAGCAAGCTTTGGCGTTAGACAAAACTTTTTTACAATGGTTTCTAGCAGTAATAAACAAACATCTGTTTTTTGGAGAACTGTTTTGCTGATAGATATGGAAGTAACGGTTTCGATTGGCAATCACAGCAGCACAATGTGAGGAAAACCATAGAAGAGAGTGAGGCTTGACCTGAAATCGTCAAGAAAGAATAAAAGATTCCATGCCAGGCTGAATCCATAAAGTTAAGTAAGAAGCACATCGACAGGAAAACGAAAGATTTTTACCCAAGGGGCATTGCAAAGAAAATCACGGAAAGAGACCCAGTTAGCTTTAAGGCAGTTGAAAGAGGTATGATGATAAGGGGATTTAGATGATGAAGAAGAATGAGATATTAGCTTTAGAGAGATCAAACTATAATCAAAAGCACCTAAGGGTGAATGTGGAGAGACTGAGCACTGACTAGGATCAGAAACAAGACATAAGTTGAGTAGAGAAGGTAAATGATTTCGGTTGTCTGGAATGCAAGTTGGAAAGTTGACTATTTGAGTTAGAGATTGAGAAAGGCAAAAGTTGTGGGCTTTAATGCCTGCAGAATCACTGACACTAGAGCCAAACCATTCAGTGTAATGAGCATTAAAGTCACCGACAACAACAATATTGGCTAATGGATAAAGAGAGAGGGCTTGGTCAATATGATCAGAAATAACATCAAAAAGAGTGCAGTCTTGAAATGAAAGAGAGCAATATAGAACAAAGAGAAAGACGATAGTGTGAAGTGGTGCTAAACGAAAGCACATGAAAGAATAGTCTATCAATTCAAACCAAGTTTCCCGACAAATGGATGAATCCTTACAAATGTAAATGCCCAGGCCAAGCATGTGACTATTAGAGTCTTTACAAATTAAAGGAAGATAACCATCAACACTAAGATCACAAGATGAGACAGCTGAACTCAAATTAGTTTCACGAAGAGCAAGTAGGTCTGGTGAACTTTGCAAGAGATAAGACTCAACAAAAGAAAAGTTACTTCAATGACCACAAATATTAGTGAATGATAGGTTGAGAGAACTTGGTGATGACGATGTTTTTTTGTGTTTTATAGTTTTTGACTTTATTCATTTTTAAATTTGTTGAAGAACTTGACTCAAAGCGTAGATAGTACTCAGTACACTGTTTAATAGCCCAAGTAATTGCCTCATTACTATGAATAAACTCTAAGCTGTAACAAAGGGCTCCAAATGTGGCTTTGGCAATGCACACCAAAAGTACAAACAGGGACACCATCCATGCGCACTTTTAATACTTTGATAGTTTTCAGCTTTGATAGTTTTCACTTTTAATACTTTTGATAGTTTTCAGCTTTGATATTAATCAGCTTCTCTGAGAGCTACCACATAGTTCAGGAAACCTGACTACCAGCTGGCCTCAGAACCATAAAACTGAGTTTTAGAGCTGTACCCTCATTAGGAGATAATAGAATGAGTTGCCTATTCATAAAAATAGAGACAAAAGCAAAACCTATGCATTGAGTCAAGAAGATCCAGCATTCAACATTCTAAACTGGAAACAATGTATTAAAAATACATCTGCGCCAGCCTAATAGATGAAGAAGGGGTGTGCGGCTGGTCAACAGGTAGAATCTGTTTGCCTATTAAGTCTTTGCTAAGGAGGCCTTCTACAAGACAGTAGCCGGATGCATTCAAAATCTGTCTGACACCATCTCTAGCCTTTACTCAACCAAGAGCTACAAGGCAGGAGGTGTTTTAAGTTGGAGTTGGCATCTCCTAGCCTTTTCCTAAAAAGACATATTCTACAAGGCAGCAGGACATGAAGTAGATTGTACTGGGTTACATGTTACCAGTAGCAGGATAACCTGACCTGACAAAAATATTTAAAATAAGAAATTTTAATAAATTAAATCAAATAAATAAAAATTAGATAAAAGTTTATATTTATTGAAATTTCTTGATAATTTTTTATGAAGTTTTTTGTGGTATTCTATTTTCTATTTATTTTTTATATTTAAAAAGTTTGTAAACTATATTTTAAGAAACAGTTCTTCCTAGCAACCCTAGTTTCTACCTAATGACTAAAAGTAAAAACAAGAACTCTGGTGTCAACTCAAATACTAGATGAACATGTTCAAGACCCAAAGCAATATACATACCATTTATATATTTGCAGAAACAAACATAGTTGTTTATATCATAAAAGATTTCAAATTCTTAATGCATTCTCAATATAGAGATAACCAACAATCTTTTCCAAACAACTTTATTCTTTCAATTAAAATGTTAAAAGCTCAGCTCCAGATCTCTGATCAAACCATCTAGTTCACTCTAAGTTAGAAAGTGAGGAAGACAAAACCTTTATCTATATACACTCCTCTGATGCTCAACCTATTTTATGACATTACATTTAATAGCTCTTCTGTCTGTAAAAGTTAATAAAATTAAATACCATTGGTTGCTAACCGGCATCCCAAAGTAAAGTCTGTAAGCAATACTGAAATAAGCTTCTTTGAATATTTTATGTGACACCTGTTTACTACCAATATAATAGCTACAGACATAATAGGAAGAGTGGTGTTAATACTAAAATTTTAGTTTCAGTATATTTTAGTTTCAGTAGTTAGTTTAGTATTTTAGTTCACTTTCAGTATACTTTTTTAATGAAAATGAAACAAACAGCTTCGTTTTTTTTCCAATATCAAAATTTTATATTTGATGGAAATACTATATTTGTTATATTTTTGTAAAAACAAGCCGCCTATGAAAACGATTTGGCTACAAAAACCAATTATACAGAAAAATTGATAAACACAAAACTTTTGAAAAGTAGTTACATGGTGTAATTTAGTGACCATTTTGTACACACTCCCTAATACTTAATAAACTAATAAAAAATATACTTTCTGTTGTTGCATTAAAAGTATTGCATTAAAAGAAACTGCTTATAAACTAAAAATGAAAAACCTTTATCTAAATTAAAATAAAACTATATTCTACGTATATAAAAAAAATTTTCCACAACATTTTCATATTTCATTTTTATAACAAAATATGTATTTAAAAATTACGTCAACCTCTCACTTTCAGTATTTTAATCCGAACCATTTTTTAAACTATACACGTACGTCATACTTTTAAAAAATTTAAAATTTAAAAAGAAACAATTCAGGTAGTGGTAGGTATGATAGGAAAACAATTCAGGTAGGTATGAAAAAAATTAGAGTTTTGAATTAGTTTTGTCAATCAAAACCCACAAAGTTTTTAAAAATATTTTAAATGACATCTTCAGCCATTTGTAACTCTAAATTTAAGTTTACGTTTATGCCAACATCAAATGGAATGTTTTGCAAAAAAATGACACCAAATCTGAAAATAAAAATACCAAAATAATTTGCTCATGCATATTAGTTCGTTTGCCCTCATGCATGAGGGTGTTGAAGTTTTATTTGAAATTTAAAACCTGCAGATAAATTGCCTGAATTGATATATGTTATCAAAATGTTCTGTGGACGCATACAGATTTATCCAAATATACTACAATTACATTAAATGTTAAAAAAAAAAAAAAAGTTAAGTGTAGGTTTTTTTTGGTTTCTTACACTTACATTGCCTTGCTCTGAATCTCCTCTAACTTTCATAATCATCTTGACTGCAAAAGCTCTATTTTCATGATGAGGTTGCAAGAGGAGACTCAGAATGAGCATGAAATGCCCCATTTTGAACAGACTTTCTGACTGCATCCATAACTTTGACTGATTGATCTCTTAATAGATAAAGAAGTTTGATTAGATGATGGGGCCCATCGACAATAAACCACGTATGAAAGTATACTTGAGCCATGAACTGAGAAAGTACTTTTAGATTTTTTAAAATATCACCTTCCAAGCCATGTTTACTAATGTAAAGCCAAAGAATTGCCTGACCAGTTGTGAGCCACCTGCTATGGCAAAGATTACCACATTTTCTGTTAACAAGTGAAGGATTCAAGATACCTGATTCAAGACAAGAAAGTGTACTTGTAGCTTAGTAAAGTGTCAGCTGACATAGTCTTATCTAAAATGTCATTCAGAATTTTAATCAAAGGTTCAATCTATCTAATTGGTTCAAACTTTTCTAGTCCCTTTAACTGATTTACTTTTGATAATAGTTAGCCTATAGGCCCTTTAAATCCATCCTTGAAGTTTGTAGGTCCATCAAGATTTGCAATAAAGTGTCTTAAATATAGCTCATTGGTACGTAACATGCAAATTGCCCAAAAACATTTTCTTCCAATAAGTTTCTCCAGGTGAGTTAATAATCCGCCATTGTTACCAGATCCAGTCATTGAACTTGTAGAATCTGATAGCTGGTTTGTTTGGAGCTTCCATCTGGTTCAGAAGTAACACTTATGTTTTCTTGCTTTTCTGTTTGTCAACAAAATATTTTAGTAATCGAATCTTCAATCAAAATTAGAGTATGATCTTTTCTTCCATCTACAAATTTTTGATAGGAACTTTAATAGTTTTTTTGACAAAACTCTAGTTTTAGTCATAACCTCTTGTTTGGCTCTCCAAATTTTTTTAGGATCACATGCTAAACTAGTTATTTTTAGAGTCAGGTAATTTGATTTGATCAAATCTTGAAGGAACGCAGATACAATTGCAGATGTAGCAGCAGGAGTTATGTCAAATCGAAGAGATGCAAGTGTTGTATTAGGGATCTTCGTATAATCCTGTTTAATGGTAAAAAAATGGGGAAGTTTTTTGTTTGATATTATTGGAGCTGTCTTTTGAGGATTCTTCATTTACACCTTTATTTTTTTCAGATGAAGTTTCTTGACTTAAGTCATGCCTCACTGATTCATAAACTTTGTCTTCAATATTTTCAATTTGAACCTGTGTATTAATTTGTGTTTTTTAATCAAATTTTTTCTTTTTTCTAAAGATGCAATCTGTTATTTTATGTTTTGCTACTTTAACCTGTCTTTCTGCTTCTTATTTTATGATTTGCTACTTTAACCTGTCTTTCTGCTATATTTGGTAGCCTGATTTTTCATTAACCTTCTCTTTGAGATCTGAGCCAAATAAATCAAGTTGTGGCACCTTTAGAACAAATGCATAAAAAGCTTTAGAACAAATGCATAAAATGTGAACTCCTGCATAACATTTTTTAACCTCCTTAAAAAAGGAGGATTTTTATCTGTACAAAGTAATATGTTGCACCTACATTTTATCTAACAATTTGTCTCACCTTCCCACAATTTGTCTCACCTTCCCACAATTTGTCACCTTCCTGCAATTTGACAATTTTTTCTTTTGTTTATTTTTGATTAGAAATGTTTCTAAACTTATGTCAGACAGTTAAAATTTTATCTGACAGTGTTTTTTAAGATATGACAACATTGGTCTCAATACATTGCTTTGTTTAAGGTCTTAAATTTGGATTGGATTAAGACCATTTTTTCAATAATAAGTCTGCCAATACCACCAAGATTTCTTTTTACAAGTGGATGACATCCCCTACAAAAAAACATAAAATTTAAACTGTTATAACATTGTTATTTGAAACACTTGAACTGTTAAATACTTTGACGCCCTTTGAATGTCTAAAGATGCTCAGCGGGTGTCCAGACATCGAATGAATGTTCTATGGATGTTATTAGACGTCCTGTGCATACTAAATATCTATTAGAAATTTACTTTTCAATATTGTTTCAAAAAACTCACCTATCAAGATCATCAGAAAGAAGCAAACTTTTTTCAATATGGAGACCTTTCCTTAGTAGAGCCCAAAAATAAAGATAATGCCTTTATTTTGTACCAACTTGGTAATAGGATAGGAAGATTTTGAGCAATTATACTTTTACCTAAAAGCATTTTTAGTTAGGCGACATTTTGCAACAGTGGCAACATTAGTGTTTATTCAAGAGGTTTATTTTATTCAGTTTATGTTATTCAAGATAATTTTGCATTATCTTTATCAACTGAGAGAAGGAAAAAAAATTATAAAGCATATTATCTTGTTAAATTAATCAACTTGACAGACTTGCCATTTAAAGAAGTATGGAACTCATTTAATCAAAGTACCGCTGTATTAAACAAAGTAAAGATAAAGATACTTCTGATAGCTGGTCGCAGGAACAGTTCAAGAAAGCTTTTTTCTCAAAAAATATCCGCTGGACATCAGACATTATCCAGCATTGGTAAAAAATGATGTCTCAGTCATTTTGTCGACCAATATTTTGTATGCATTTATTTTATAATCATTTTACTTGTTCCAAAATTATTAATAAATTTAGTATTGTATAAAAACATTTTTTTTTGAACTTTTTATTTTTTATAAACAGCACAAAATAATGTTGAAAACACAGTTACATTAATAAAATACATCATTCTTTTGAGCTAATTCATTTTTTAAAAGATGCCTAAGTATTAATTTTTTTAGAATTAAGCAGCCCGGTTTTTATCATTTATATTAAAATGTTGCAATTAATTATTAACTTAAATTCATATTTTAGTATTTATTTTATTTTTTGTTTGATTTTATAAATTTTAAATGAATAAACAAAATATTTAAAGCATTTTTTAACAGTTTGCTTTAACAACTTAAGGTGTTTTAAAAATGCGCTGAAAATAAAAATAAAAAATAACTTATCTAAAAAAAGAAAACCTTAAAAAAGAAAAAGAAAAAATCTATGCTCAAAAAACTTAAATTTGAAAAGGAAAAAAAATATTTATATTTGAAACTTTTAAGTGGGTTTTACACATAAAAAAACTTTAAAAAAATTTTCTTTTAATTTACCCCATTGATTTCAATGCCAATCAATTGTAAGTCTGAATTGAATTTTACTTTTAATTGAACCTGGTAAGCTGTATCATCAAAGTTAATAAGCTTTGAGTGTACGTTGACCATTTCAGTGACACCATAAATGATTTCAATTTGTTGTGGAGACCTTAATGAAAAAATAATAAGTTTATAATAAGAAGCATTTTTATAAACAAAAAAATTTTTTATAAAGAAAATTTATTTTTTAATAAAAAAATTTATATCTTATAAAAAAATTTTATAAACAAAAAAAAGTTGAAAACCTACCCAATTAGTATCAAAGATGAATTTAGAGATAGGTCTATTTTGCATTCTGTATCATTACATTTTATTAAATAAGATACCTTTGAAATAAAAAGAATATAAATACTAAAAATATAACGATAATAAAAATTATCATCATCATCATCATCATCATCATCATCATCATCATCATCATCATCATCATCATCATCATCATCATCATCATCATCATCATCATCATCATCATCATCATCGTCATCATCATCATCATCATCATCATCATCATTATCATGCTCTTGCCTAAATTCACTTGACCTAAAGATTCCATAAAAAAAATCTGAATGCGTCAACTCTAGATTCTTTCTTAACTTTGGACTTACTGAGACCACTACTATTTTGCACAGATTTCATGCTATAAGTAACATCTGCTGTAGAATACCAGCTGCATTTTTTATAACTTTTATAACCAGTTGATTCACTTTTACAATAAAGTTGTTGAAACGATCAATGCATGAATCATCTAATGAAAACCATAATTTCCTTTTTAAAAGAGCAAAATAACCTTCAAACAATTCCACATTACTATTAAATAAAAATCTTCTCTCAAATCATCTCTTTTTTCCTCAAATACTGGACATCAAAACAAAAAATGTCTTATACAATTTTTTCTTCATAACCTATTTTAACCTTTTTTATTAACTTCATAACATTTCAGAAGAGATATCAATAAAGAAAGCATCATCCTTGGTATGAAAATTAGAGACAGAAAATCAATCGAACTTTTTTGTAATTTCTTGATTTATTTTTTAATTTTGAGAACTTTAAAAATACCTGGGTTCTACTGCCGCTGTTGCTAAATGCATCAAATACGGAACAGAATCCAGACACGCAATCTGTTGAGTTATCAAATACTTCATATTTAGTGTTGAATATAATCGGCTCTATAATGTCGATTTTACCCTAATTAAAAAATAATGTAAAAACTATAGATACCCTAATGTTTCAAATATTAATAATGAAAAATTGAGGAAAAATTCTTATCTTACAGAAACAGCAATGTATGTTGTATAAGATATTGTTAAATTTTTATCTTTTGACAAAGTAACATTTTCTATCAAGTTATTGTTAAATACAGAAGATGAATTGTCTTTAAAATATCCACGCTTGTCAAGTGACCTTTGACTGTCAATCTCCATGTTCACTCTAACCACTAAAAAAAAAGTTGGAACTGAAATTTTAAAAACCTTATTTGAAGCACTTTTCACATTTTAAAATAATAAGAAATTAAATATGCATTCTAGTTCAAAAAAATTTTCTTATATTCATAAGTGAATATCTGAAAAATGCATGAATTAAGGAATAAAATAAAAGTAATAAAATTAAAGATACATACAAAGATTTTGAGGGACACTTATGCCACTGTATTTTAAATCAAGTCTAAACTCGATGCTGAAAAAACCAAATACATACATACATATATATACATACATACATACATACATAAATACATACAAACATACATACGTAAATACATACATACATGAAAACTTTATTTATTTATTCTTAATTAATTTAAGAGACTGGAAAAAATTTAGAAACTTTTAAAAAAAAATTTTTTTAATTCATAGATTGCCTGCATAAACCAAAAGATATTCTGGAATGAATTCTGGATAAGAAAAGTTAGAGAATCCCTGGAAATAAATAAAGCAAGAGTTCTACACAAGATAGGTATTGAGCAAACTGTTCTAAATAGAGATGACGGAGATAATGTGAAAACAAAAACTTGGAGAACAATTTTGAAAAAAATTTAATTGACATCTTTATTATATTATTTGATTGGTTTTTATATTTTACACTTTTTAATATCATCTTTTTTAAACGGTTGGTTTAATGTTATTTTGTAATGCTTTTTTCATTACCTGATGATGCTGACCTCAATAGGTCAGTGAAATATCATTAATATATTATTATATCAAAATATATTTAAACAAATAGTTATATGCTGCCTTTTTATTGAAATTAGTTTATATATTTATAAACATATAAATATATAAATTAATTTCAAGCAGGTATTTCTTTAGAGAATTATTAACAGGCTTCATCTTTGAGTTTTAAGTACCTTGTAAACTACCAAAGAGCTATTATATTCTACATAGAACATATTAGAGAAAGTAGAAAATTTTAGAGTAGAAATATGAGTATGTAGAATATATTAGAGAAAGAAATATCCTCAAACATTCTCATAGAAACAAGAAAAAAAACCAAGATGACTACAAAACTCCACAATGTCATCTATAATGAAGCAACGACAGGATTTTTATCCCTTATAAATCACTTATGGATTTAAAGTATTGATAATTTTGCAAATAAATTTTTAAAAATAAGTTTAATAATATTCTTTCAAATAAATTTAAAATGTTTGTTTTGTTGAAATGTTATTATGATTTCAATTTAAAAAAATAAATTTTAAATTAAAATGTATAATTTAAAAAAATTGTGACAATGTGCCTTTAATATGCTTGGACACAAGAAAAAATTATTTGTAATTAAATATTGCAAAGAAGAAATGGTTTTATAAATAGAGTAAGAGAGAGTTTGAAATAATTCCTTGATGGTGGTGACAAGCTAGCTCTCACTACGCAAAAAACATGATAAATTAGATTCAAACCAAGTACATAAGTTTTGTCTTCAAAGATGCCAATCCTCCATATTGTCCAAAATTAAGGCCAATTGAAGACCTTTAGAAAATTTTGTTCTAATAAAACAAACTAAACAGCAATATCAAGGTTAAGGCATTAGAAGCAATGTTGGTTGAAATTTTGAAAAGTCTTTTATTTGGAAGACACTGAGTGTCTACCAGTGCACTATGGTTTCTGAGACCCGATTTTTTGGTAGAAACCCAATTTTTTATAGTTCTTAAAAAAAAAAATTTTTTGTGGTACCTTAAAGTAAACCCACCAAAGTGATAATAAACGTGGTCTATTTTTAAATTAGTTGTCTAGTTTGTTTTTAATATGCATTCAAATTGTGGATATTTTTAATCTCAGCTTAGTTTGCAGTGAGTTAGCGTAAAGTGAGCTGTTAGTTTAATAATGCATAACTTTTGAAATAAATAACATTTTTGATTGCTTTAAAGAAAATTATTTTTATACAGGTATATACTTTTAAAAAAAATTTAATTAAATTAAAATACTGCATTATTATATTGATTATATAAAAGAAATAAGCGTGTGTATAGAATTTTTTCTTCCTTGACATTTTTTAAAACTTTGATATGACTTTTTAAAAAATCTCCGTATTTCTCTAAAAATATTTTTACACGATTAAATTTTGGTAATGTTCAGGAATATATTCCAATTTTCAAAATTTGCCCCTAGTTGCCCTAATTAAAAATATATCTGTTTTCTTGCAGTGATGTTCCGTTTCATATACGAGGATTTATTTAATGTATGGCTGGAAAAGAAAGATATAAATGAGAAAAAGTCAAATGTTTTTGAGCACGTCATTCAAATAGTTGGAAGTGATGAAACAGTAGTTATTAGCAATGATATTCAAAAGAAAATATGTCGTTTGTGCAATTCTTTTGAACAAAAATGGTCAGATTGCCAAAGAACAATATGTCGATTTAAAAGTAAAAATTCAGATTGGTTAAAAAGAGAAATTACATTTACTGATTAAGCATTTCCATCAACATCTTCAAGTCAATCAATTCCATCAACATTTTCTGGAAGACCAAGGTTACCAAGAGATTGGAAGCATCAGAGTTATGCCGGGATAACTTGCACGAAACATCTCTTATATTACAAGCAGCAGGTATGGCTGCACGTCAGCAAAAGAAACGTGATTTAGCATTAGCTCTAAAAGAATTGAACTCAAGTCCATCTCGGCCAACTAAAATTAAAAAAACTACATTTTCATCCAAAAAAGAAACAGTACGTTATACAGCCGAAGAAGCATTAGAATTAATTTTGGATTCTAATTTAAGTAAACAACAGTATCAAAATATTAGACAAGGAGCTGTTATCAAAAATTGTAAAATTTATCCAGATTACAAAGAGATTTGGAAATGTAAATCAGCATGTAGACCAAATGGTATATCAATTTCCGATATCATTGCACTAGTACCATTAAAGAATTTGTTAGAGAATACAGTGAAACGTATTGTACAATTACAAGAAGAAGTAAATTTTCAGCACATGGAATCCATTAATACTAACGAAATTATAGTCGATATGATATTTAGTTATGGTTTTGATGGTAGTTCCGGTCATTCTGCCTATAAACAAAAATTTGATACAACTGGTCATTCTGATTCAAATTTATTTGTGATAACTGTTGTACCACTTTGTTTGAACTCAGAAGATAATAATATCTTAAGGAACAATTGCACTCCTCAATCTGTGCGGTTTTCTAGACCTTTAAAAGTCAAATACATAAAGGAATCCACAGAACACATTTTAAAAGAAAAACAAGATATTGACGGGCAAATAAATAAGCTAGAGCCAATAACAATTTGTTTCTCTAATATAAAAAAAAATCAAACCAGCTTTACTTTATTTATGACGCTAATAGATGGCAAAATTTTAAATATATTAACTGGAACAAAATCAAACCAAGCTTGTCCTATATGTGGAGCTACTCCCAATGATTTTGTTAACGTGCAGGAATTCAAAACCGCAGAATTATTTAAGCCTAAACCTAATACTTTACAGTATGGCATTAGTCCACTGCATGCTTGGATACGATTTTTTGAATGCATCGTCCACATATCATACAGATATAATTTAGGTAAATGGCAAATTCGAGGTACTAGTAAAAAGAAAATTAATTTATGTAGAAAAAAAAAATACAACAACGGTTCTTTAAAAACTTACACCTTCATGTGGATAAACCAAAAGTAGGTGGTTTTGGAAGTACTAATGACGGCAATACTGCACGCCAAGCATTTGAAAACATTAAACAAATTTCAGAAACAACTAACGTGGATGAAGAATTAATAAAAAAATTCAAAACTATTCTTATATGCATTTCTTCCCAGTATCAAATTAATTTAGATAAATTTGAAAAATATTGTTTTGATACGGCAAAATATCATAAGTCAAAATATCCTTGGTATCCGATGCCTGCAACTGTACATAAAGTTTTAATACATGGCAGACAAATTGTAGAAAATACAGTACTACCAATAGGTTATATTGGTGAAGAAGGGTCTGAAGCTAGGCATAAAGTTTTTAAACAAGATAGACAATTTCATGCTCGTAAAACCACCAGAAAAAAAAATCTATAAGATAATTTTCATAGAGCCTTAGATACCTCAAATCCTATCATATCCAGTAATAACTTAAATGGAAGAATTCAGAATTATCTTAGTTACCTCTTCCTTCTGAGGTAATAAGTTTTATAGCGAAAGCGAAAAGGGTAGTGAAAGTGATGATGACTATGACAATGTAACTTCCGACGAGGACTTAATTTCCGTAAACTATTTAGATTTAATTACATTGGATAATGAAATATAGTTAAAATTTAACTGATTTTTTGAATATGAATTTATCTAATGATAATTTTTACAATAGATATAAATAAAATATATCTATATATTAAATATATCTATATATATATATATATTATATATATATATATATATATATATATATATATATATATATATATATATATATATATATTTAATCATATAAAATTTAGTTATCAAATATTTTGAACATATTGCCAATCTTGAGAAATAAAAATTATTAGCTATTTTGTTTTTAAATTTGAGTTATTAATTTATGCCAAAAAATTGCGTCTCAGAAACCATAGTGCAGTGCTTAAGGTAAACTTCCAAGCTGTTCTCTTTAATTTAAAAATAACAATACTAATAAAATAGTTAGGAAATGGTAACAGGTAAATTTTTTGACACATTGGTGAATTATATTTTGCTATAATATTTTTTTCTTTTAAGTAAAGAAGAAGAAATGTATAATGTTTTTTTTCCTGTGGTTTTTAAAACTTTTTAACCAGTACTTGACAATCAATTTTCTCTGATTTAGACAAACTACATAATGCATTATTCATACACTCATTCATTATTCATATTCTCATTCATTAATCAAACCCTCATTCATTAATCATATCCTCATTCATTAATCAAGACTTATATAACTCATACCCTCATTTATTATTCAAGATTTATATTTTGGCATCTGTAACTACTGATTTTGAAAATATGTTGAGTTTATTTTTTAATTCAACAAACTTATACTTTGTCTGGTCTAGGAAAATAAAAAACAACTATAAACTATAATGTCAACAAGTAAAAGGTTGCTACTATTTAAGCTAACAAACTCTTTATCATGGAGTTTAGTTAACCTGTTGTTAGAAAAAAAGACTTGTATTTGAAAATAAATAGACATTAATACAATTTACAAATTGTAAAAAAGGTCATAAAACAATATTTAAATTTTATACTACGTGAAAACAACTAAAATTTTTGATACAAAAGTCAGTTTTATGCAAAACATCAAGTGTTTATATATATATATATATATATATATATATATATATATATATATATATATATATATATATATATATATATGTATATATATAAATATATATATATATATACATATATGTATATATATATGTTTATATATATATATATATAGATGTATATGCATATATATATATTTATTTATACATATATATATATATATATACACAAATATATATACATACATATATATATATATATATATATATGTATTTTTGTTTCTCCACACAGCAGCCTTGTTTGTCAAGGTTCGTGTTTCAGAGTTATAGAGTTGGTAGAGGGTTATAAGCACAAGTAGCCTCTTCATCTATAGTGGCCTTCTTTGCCTTGGGGAGGTGAATTACAAAAAAAAAAAATGTATAAATGTATTAGCATATTAGGGTGTGTCGATTTTCACTTATTTTTGAAATTTAATGATGGCTAGTATTTTTTTTTTGTTAATCAGTATGAAAAACATGAAAATAATACCTTTTTGAAAAAAAATCTTTTAAGCTACTTTTTTTCACCCTTAAACTATCATTTTTTTGGACTTTGGTTTTTATTCTCAAAACTGAAGTTTGTTGTTACCTCCGAAGATCGCATTTATTTACCAAACCATGTAGTTAACTAAAATTTAACTTTGTCCGCAAATTGGTGCATTTCAAAATTTAGTTTAACAAACAATGTGCAAAACAACTATTATGTCTTAAATACACACTCTCCTTTTTGCAATGTTTATATTATTTTTGGATTATGTAGGAATGATGAACTGTGTCTTACATTTTATTTATAAAGCATTATAAATCTACAATTTATAATGTTTTGTTATTAAATTTTAATATCTTTCAAAGACTTGTGTATATATATATTTATATATATATGTACAGATATATATATATATACATATATATATATATATATATATATATATATATATATATATATATATATATATATATATATATATATATATATATATAAATTTCTTTTCGTTTCAAAAAATTGTTTATGTACATACTTATTTATATAATAAAAATTAATAAAAATAAAATTAATTTATTTTACAGAAAGATGGCTCAATGTTTTTAAAAAGTGTTACTGTATTAGTAAAACACCTCCGACTTATTTTTTTATTTGTAAATAAAGTAAAATATTTTTAGAGGATAAACAATATTTTAAATCTTTTTAAAAAAAATTTATATATAAATGTCATATACCACCAAAACCAGAAGTAAATCAGCTTGTCAACTTAGTAACTTGATTGGAAAGAGTTAAGAGTTTCTTCCATCAGAACTCCCAACTTCCAGAGATATTCTCAAGTATGACCTATATTTAAGGGAGATTAGTGGAAAAGATTACAGAAACTATACTGTAGATCAGCTTGTAAAGGATATCATTTCAGGAATTTTGTTACAGTGGAAAAAAACTAATTCTCAATTTATAAATCCAGCTATTAATTCTGAAAGAAGAATCAAATGTAAAATAAAAGATTTGTGGTTATTGGCTGTTAGAGTTAGTAATGGCAATGTAGTCTCACCAATTAGAAATAGATTTATTTATAGAAAAAACTTGATAACATTTTTGATTTGTTTACATGCAATTGTAAAATTCTTTTTTGTTTAGAGAATAATTGTGAAGAAAACTGTGACAGAAAACCTCACATTGTATGTACTTGTAAAAAAGACAGAAAAATTCCCAGGTTTAATAAAAGAAGAACATTATACTGTGTGCAGTGAACCTGGTGGAAACTATCTATTCCACTTTGTTCCTGAAGAATCAGATTTAAAAAAAACCTGCAGAGATAATTGTTGATCATTTAGTTGAATGGAAAGATGTTTACATTTGACATTGGAAGCTATAGGTTGTGATAGTACTAATGTAAATACTGGGATGAGTAGGAGGAGCAATACAATGGGTTGAAAAAAAACTTAATAAAAAACTTGTATGGATTGTTTGTGATCTGCACACTGGGGAACTAGGGTAAAGAAGTCTTATTAAGTTTCTTGATGGTCCTACTAAAGCCAGCAATCATTGGTCAGGACCGCTGGGTAAGATGTTGAATGATGCTACTAACCTCGAAATTAACACAGAATTTTAAAAAGTGTGTGAAAATTCTCCACTTATCTACCTCAGTCCAGACATTATCAAAGATCTATGCACTGATCAGAGCTATGCGTATCAAATTGTGACATCTATTAAATCTGGAGTTCTGCCTAAGAGACTTGCATTACTATAAATCGGTCCTGTTTATCATAGTAGATGCGTAACTACTGCTTTAAGGTTTTGCAGAATCTGTGTATCTAAACATGGATTAACAGGTGATCTTTTAAATAGGTTGAAAATGATTGTTGAGTACATACTAGGTGTCTATATTCCCAACTGGTTTAACATTAAAGTAAATTTGTGCTGGGTGGAAGGACCAATAAACTTACTTAAACATATGCAATTACTAAAAAATCAAACTCAGGAGGTAATTGACAATGTTTTACCCACAAACAATCAGCATGGTATGCTCACCCTGAATCAGTTTTGCAAAGTATGCTCTGTAATCAAATTAAAGATGAGTGAAAAGAAGCAGTATATAAAATAGTTAAAACAAGAGGAGCAGGGAATGATGCACTTCAATTTGGACTCCTGTCATCATTATGGAAGCAACCTGTTTGTTTGAACTTATAGACTGGAGTGATATTACTGAACCACCTCTAACATGTCATTTATCAACTGAAGCAGTTAAGGAATTTATTAACACTCCAATGAAAGTAACAAAGTAGCCTTCCCATACACAATCTGTTGAAAGACGTGTAAAAATGACATCTAAAAGTGCTTGTCATGTCTTTGGTCAGGCCAGAAGAAATACTTAATTTAAAGTCAAATTGCTAGCAGATAATTAATATTCAATAATTATAGTAAAAAAGACATGGCAAACCTCATTAAAAAAAATTAGTTGCAAGCTATTATTTAATTATCTTTAGTTAACTATTTCTTGGACTTATTTTTTTATGAAGTAAATATAAACATATGTGTGTATAAAAAACTTGATGTTCTACTTTTTACTTTAAACTCCAAACTCTTTCTAATTAAAATAATGAGCTGATATACATTTAGTTTTTGGTATTACAAATGTGTGTGCACATATATATATATATATATATATATATATATATATATATATATATATATATATATATATATATATATATATATATAATTATATATTAATTTGGGACCATATTTTGGTGCTGGTGTATGTGCACATACAGCACCACCAAAGTATGACATAAAGACATTTGACATTTATGGTGTTTGAACGTTTTGGAAAACAATTGAACAAATGAATAAGAATGAGCATCACATATATATATGTATATATATATATATATATATATATATATATATATATATATATATATATATATATATATATATATATATATATACACTTATACATATATGTATATATATATATATATATATATATTTATAAATATATGTATATATATATTACATATATATATGTATATATATATGTATGTATGTATATATATATATATGTATATATATGCATATTATATATATACATATATATATATATATATATATATATATATATATATCTATATATATATATATATATATATATATA
>NC_088930.1:25510000-25522500 GCF_038396675.1 Hydra vulgaris | reverse complement strand
TTATGTTTGCACCATGCATCTTCATCATTATGTTTGCACCGTGCATCTTCATTATATTTGTACCATGCATCTTCATCATTATGTTTGCACCGTGCATCTTCATCATTATATTTGTACCATACATCTTCATCATTATGTTTATACCATGCATCTTCATCATTATATTTGTACCATGCATCTTCATCATTATGTTTTCACCGTGCATCTTCATCATTATATTTGTACCATGCATCTTCATCATTATATTTGCACCGTGCATCTTCATCATTATATTTGCACCATGCATCTTCATCATTATATTTGTACCATGCATCTTCATCATTATGTTTGCACCGTGCATCTTCATCATTATATTTGTACCATGCATCTTCATCATTATATTTGTACCATGCATCTTCATCATTATGTTTGCATTGTTGTCAGTGCTTTTATCTTAGTTATTACCATTTTCATTATCTTCAGATTTTTTTCAACCTTTTTTTAGCAGAAGTTTAATTTTTTTTTGTACAAAAGATACACCCAGTTAAATGCCATGCACAATGCAAAACTGATAATCACAAATGCTTAAACAAACAATCATTTTCTACATTACGGAAGCTTTATCGTTAGTAATGCACACAATATCTTCATTGTAATTCAGCATAAGTGTGTCAACGCCTTTTAAACTAAACCAATGCTTTTTTCAGAAGGAAATAAATCAAAAACTCATAAAATGCTCTGAAACTCATTAACATTTATACAACTGCAATTTTAATTGATGTCTATTCATTCAATGATAAACTGAATCAGATTCCAGTCAATTTTATGGTTTGTTCTTAGAAGTGTATGTCTGTTGGTGAAGTGAGTCCACTGGTGATTGCCACAATGTGATTTTATCTCTTTTTTGCATTGCTTACACTTTGCAAGTTGATTTTCTATATCATGCAGAAAATAAAATTACATAGAGCTTTTGTCAACTTGTGTAAGAGTATTGAACTCTTTGAATATTTTTTGGGATATGTGTGCTTCTGGAAAATAAAGCTATACAAATCTATCCATTACATTATCCCTTAGATTATCCATTAGACATAAAAGAATGATTATTAAAATCTAATTAATTTAGTTTTATTCAAAATGTTTAGTTTTTTTTTTATTGAATTACTTTATAAAAAAAACTATTTCAGCAAAAATATTTATTTTAGTACTTAAAACAAAATCCAGTAATACTGGTTTTTTAGTATTGATATAAACAATACTGGATGCACTAGTTGCAAAAAATGCTGATTTGGTGTTAACTAGAAAAACTTAATACCTAAAGAAGTCAACTTTTAGATTTTTAAAATTTTCATAAACCTTTTAATACACAAGAAAACTACAAGTCAAAAACACAGAGTAACATGTGTATGTTCATTTGAAATGGAATAACTCGTAAATATTTTGAGCACCCAAAAAAAAAACACCTAGCGCCTCAAAAAAAAAATTTGTATTAACATTAAAAGAAAAAATTTTAAATCTTATCAAAATCCTCAAAAAAACTTGACTGTGGTATTCTGCTGCAAAAGCAGTAAAAAATAACTTGACTGAAATATTCTGCCATGATTGCAGTAAAAAAAACTTGACTGTGGTATTCTACTGTGAATGCAGTAAAGATGTTGGATAAATCTTCTATATAAGTTATGGTAATGTCATTATAAATGCTACAACTAAATTTAATTCAAAATAAACTGTGTTTTTTATCTAATTCACATTTAACTTTAAAACTTACAAAAAAAAGAATGGGAAAAAAAATCATTAACCTGGATACTTGTTACCATCAACATCTACACCTTTAGATATAGATGAACCAAAACCAGTTTCAAAACTGGAGAGAAAATTAGATGCATATATAACCTAAAGTAACAAACAACCCATTAAAGAAATCAAAATGAATTGTGTTAAACTCATTAACATTTTTTTTTTTTAACATTGTTGCTTCATTAAAGCTAAGGAGTTAACAACTTATTTAATATAAGAAATTGTAAGTTCCTCTATAACAGTCTATGAAGCTACATTTTACCTGGCTGTATGTAGATCGAATACCAGTGACACCACCATTGTATATATATACTGCTCCTTTGCCATCAGGCCCACCACCAGGTGCTCCAATAGCAACATCTAAGATAAACAAAAACCTAATTATATTCAAATAAATAACAACATTAAAAATAAACAATTAAACAAACTATTACCATTGTATCCATCATTATTAAGATCGCCAATTTTAGTAATTGTGGAACCAAATAGAGCATAAGCTCTCACATCAGGGTTCAAATATTCGTCTAGAAGATCCAAACCTTTCTAAAGATTAATTATACATATAAATACATTATGGAGTCAATAAAAAAATTCAATAAATTTCAAAAAAAATTAGTAAAATAATTTTTTTTCCCCCTAATGTCACCTCCTAAGGCATAAAGTGTCACTTCAGTCAAGTAGGCTACTTCTTGTGGTTACAACCCTCTTACAACTCTTTAACTCCAAAACACGGTTGAGCAAGGCACTACAAGGGACGGGTTGGGGATTGAACTCTGAACTTCTTGTTTATGAAGCAAGAGCTCTACCACTACACCACTAACGCATTTAACACTGCAATTAATAATTATTAAATTAACTATGTAATTATCTTTATAATAATCAGTAAAAGAAAGTTTTGTAATGGTTTGCTTGTTTGTTGGATTTCTATTTTTATTAACATACTTTTGTTTTGAGTCAAATTCATTGCAGAATAAAAATCATCATATTTATAGAAGTAATTTTAATTAGAGTGATAATGTTAAATTTGTGCAAATGATTACTCTCAAGATTTGGTTAAACCACTTGGCGATGAGTTGTTTTGCTTTGTAGCTTAGTATACCTGTAAGCAAATTCAACATCAGGTTTTAATTGATTATTGGGAGGGAAAATGGATAACAATGTAATAATAAAGATGAAGGTTGGAATTGTTTAACTTTGTTTAAACAATGCTTTTACTGATAAAACATTTAATGTTTTTATCTTAAGTTTTAAATCATTTTTATCAATATTTTTTATTTATATTTTCATTATTTATTTTTTTAATATTTTTTTAAGATTTAAATCCTGTTATTTAGGTAAAGTTATTTAGCCTTTAGAACATTAATGATTTAACATTATTGGAGAAAAAAAATTCACTATCTTTTAAATTTCTTCACTTAAATAAAACTTGCTGCACTAAATGAAATGACAAAGTTTTCTGTTAAATTACATAATATTACTTTTGTAACTTTTAAATGGGTTTCATGAAGTTATACTTCATTTCATGATGTATTTTTTTATTCATTTAACATAATGTTTTTTTTTAACTTATTTGCACTAATTGTATATGGTTTTATAACTAAATATTTTACTTAAACTTTTAGCAGAAGTCAAAAAATGCATCCTATAATACATTGACTTTAACAAAAACTTTATCGTTTTTTTATAGTGAATATATACATTTATATATAGTCATCATATTTATTTATATTTTTTACATAAAAAAATAATAATTTTAGTGACATCAGAAATTATTTTAAAGAACATAAGTATATATTTTATTTATTTTTTAAAACAGATTTTTTACATGATTTTAAATTACTCATATTGTTTACAATAGAGTCTTTAACAAAATAAGATGACAAAAAATCTTCTTTCTACTTTTTGATTCTTCAAAGTATCATTCTCTGGTCCTTTTTATAACAGCAGCACATACTCTGTGCATCATTACAATTGATTTCTGCAATGATTTATTTGGAATTTGAATCCATCATGTTTCTATGAATATTCAAAGGTGTTTTTGATTACTTGGATGCATATTTCTCATATTTCTCTCTAACTTGTCTCACAACAACTTGATTGAGTTTAAATCAAGCAACTGAGGAAGCCATTCCATATTTTTTAGTTCTTTTTTTTTTTTGGTTGCGATATAACTTCAGCAGAATTTAGAAATGTGTTTGGAATTGTTATCCTGTTGAAAAACAAATCCACAATTCTTTTTCCAAATAGAAATATGTGTTAAGGAGAATATTGTGGTATTTTATTTTATCCATAATGGCCTCAATTTGCACAAGGTCACCAACTTTGTTTTCAGCAAAGTATTCTCACACCATGACTGACCCTCCACCAACCTGACTGTTGGAGTCACACATTGTTTTATCATGCATTCTCCAATTTACCAAAGAACATACTGTTGATGTTTTCATCTGAAAATTTCCAACTTCGATTCGTCTGAGAACAAAACTTGAGACTATTGTTGTATTGTAAAATCTTTGTATCTTTTTGCACATCTCAATCTTTTAAATTTTATTATATTTATACTAAATATAAATTTTATTATAATATATTAAATAATTATTTAGTTTGGCTAGTAATGAAGACATTGTTTTTTAATTGAAACAGATCCTTTTAATTCCTACATGGAATTAAGAACATGGCAAATTTTAGGAGCATTTCTATTACAGTTTCTTTTACTTTGAACACAAATAAACGCGTGTATTCATTATTGTAATAATGAAAAACACATACTCTATGTTCACAAATAGGTGCGTGAATCTTTTTATAATAAAAATGTCATAATAAATTTTTTAAATTTATGTTATGCTAGTTTTGAATAAAAGGAGCTTCATTTATATGTAAAAAAGAAAACTACATGAAGTTAAAAAATAAATCGAGTGAACCCAAACTTGTGACTGGTAGAACACATAACAATGTTTTAAAAAAGAAATTATTCATAGAACAACTTACAAAAATTTTATTGTTAGTATAAATGTAAACTCTTCCTTCATCAGCAAAGGTGGAATAATAGGGTGAACCAACAAGCAGTTCATCTTTTCTAAATAATTACACTCGTAAACAAATAATCAAATTCTTGAAAAATAATAACAAATAAACTAAAGCTATATAAGTAAATAAATTATAAATATATAATCACACTCAAAAAAATTTTACCATACTGATAAAGAAATAATAAAACCTGATATTATTTGTTCAATAACCTTTTTTTTTTTGTAAATTTGCAATCATCAAAACATCACCATTATAATATTTCATTGATTTTTATATTTTTAACAGATTGTTTTATGTTACTGTTAACGTTTTTTTTTAATTTTTATACCTGATGATGATCCCAATATTTAAAAAAAGTTTATACACAACCTTTTTGATGATTTAAATTATATATACAGTGGTGGCACAGAGTCATGACCACATGCATAATTTGATCTCTCTAATAGTGTACCTAGGCAATAATAACTAATTTTTGTAGCGATTTTTATTCGGAAACCTTACTAAATATCTAGTTACTGATGTGGCGCGTTATTAGCAACCAAATATCATTATTTTTGTTTTTATAATTACTGTAATTTTTGTTAATTACTGTTCTGTGTTGATTTGATCAAAAATTGTTGATATCAGTTTGATAAGTTTAAGATTTTTTCTAGCATTATTTTAGTAGATATTTACTTGAAAATAATGTATTTTCACTCAACTACATATCGTACCGAAACGTATAGCTAATATTGAGAATAAATTAATTAGATTTAATTATAATCATAATTAGCAGTGATAATTAGGATTAATTAATCTTAAATAGCTATAATTAAAAATTTTTTGGAACTTTTTAAGTTTTATTGTGTTTCTAAACATTTGTTGTTGCTAAATAATGATTGAAATCATGTTTTCTTTCATTAAACAAACATTTTATTATTTTTGTATTATAATTTTGCAGAACATTGTGTATGCCATGTATCAGAAGCTATCAACTGAGCAACGACTGAAGATCAGTTTTTGGTTCAGGCGAGTTTGTCCAATCGTTTTGCCACGGCTTCAGATCTTGCAAGCTACATGGAGAAAAACCATGAAGTTCATCTGGCAGCAAGGACTGTTAGAAAATGCCTGCAGCAAGCTGGTTTGAATGGGAGAATTGCTGCAAAGAAGCCATTATTGCAACCTGATAACATTGCGAAAAGAAGAGCATTTGCGAAGATGCACAAAACCTGGACTGTCGAACAATGGAATAAAGTATTATGGAGTGATGAAAGTACCTTTAGTGTTTTCTGTGGAGCTAAAAGAGCTTACGTGAGGAGAAGAGTTGGTGAACGATTTAGTCCTCTGTGTGTAGCTCCCACAGTAAAGCATGGAGTAGGCTCTCTTATGGTATGGGGTTGCATGTCAGGATCAGGTGTAGGTCATTTATGTCGTTGTATGGGCACGGTAAACCAGGATAAATATTTGGAAATATTAAAAACACAAATGAAACCATCAGCAAACAAACTATTTGGTAAAAACAAACCATTTTTCTTTCAACAGGACAATGCTCCTTGCCACAAAGCTAAGAAAGTAATGGAATATCTTAAAAATGCTCGTACCAATGCTATTGAATTGAATATTGAATGGCCTCCACAAAGTCCTGACCTGAACCCCATTGAAAATTTGTAGGAGGAGGTCTTCAGAAAGGTACAGAAAACCAAACCCAGCAATCTGGATGATTTTTGACAACATTTGCAAGCTGCATGGCAAGCAATTCCTGTTGACACCATCCAAAAGCTGGTACAATCTATGCCAAGACGTATACAGGCAGTGCTCGATGCGCATGGAGGGCATACAAAATACTAGTCTTTTAGTCAGAATTTTTTATGTTTTATTAGTGGCGCCTATTACTGAAAATTCAAAGTCATTTTTATTTCAATGTGGTGCTGTTTTATTTTATATTGTGCCAAAAATGAATAAAATTCTCTTGTTTTTCAACTGTGGTCATGACTTTGTGCCACCACTGTATATATATATACATATATATATATATATATATATATATATATATATACATAAATATATATATATATATATATATATATATATATATATAATAATAATAATAATAATAAAGTGGTCAATGTTCATAAATAACAGAGCAATAATAAATTAGTAAAAACACTTATCTAATTTTTATCTTCTGATAAAAGAAGATAAAAATTAGAAAAGTGTTTTTACTAATTATATATATATATATACATATACATATATATATATATATATATATATATATATATATATATATATATATATATATATATATATATATATATATATATATATATATATATATATATATCACTATATATATATATATATATATATCACTATATATATATATATATATATATATATATATATATATATATATATATATATATATATATATATATATATATATATATATATATATATATATGCATATATATATATATACAGATTGTGGTAAAAAATCGCTCTTCGATTGTCTGTGGTATTTAAACTGACAAAATTAAGGTTAGATTATAACACAATGCATTTATTCAATTGCAGAAACTAATTAGGATTAAAAAACCACAAAAATGCAAATTAAATGTCTACAATGCTTTTAAAAATATTCTGAATGTTTTTATTTTATTTTTTAAAAATAAAAACATTCCGAATGTTTTTGTTTTTATTTTTTCACTGTAAAACATGTGTAGAGTGATGCTACATTGACTATCTTATAGCCTAACTTGCAATGGAGTGTTGCTAGATTGACTGAGGGTTTGGTTAGGGCAGGCAGTCTATCAAATAATAAAGAAAAAAAAATTTTCCTGTTTTTAAAATAACTTTTTTGAAAAAATCCCCTAAAACTGACATTTTATGGTAAAAATTTAAAAATGACCATGCAAGAGTATATATATATAAATATAGCAAGGCCAACCTAACTGCCTAAAAGTGTTTGAGGACGGCAAAAAATTGCAGACCTTGTTTATATGTTTTATGGTATCCTCTTTGTGTCAAATTTTTATTGCCGACCTAAAGCGGGTCTCTAACAGTTTGAGGTTGGCAATTTATTGTCGACCTCGTTTTTCCTAATTCCATGGGTTATATCTATATATATATATATATATATATATATATATATATATATATATATATATATATATATATATATATATATATATATATATATATATATATATATATATATATATATATATATATATATATATATATATATCTATATCTATATATATATATATATATATATATATCTATATATATATATATATATATCTATATATATATATATATATATATATATATATATATATATATATATATATATATATATATATATATATATATATATATATATAATATTATAATATAATAAGGAACATGTCAATTCTCATTTGAGAGTGTTTGACACGGTACTCTTGGCAGCCATTGCAACTGAGGCAATAGCGAGTAAGTGTTGCAGCACTTTTTTTTTAAGAAAAGTCAATGAAAGTGTATGCAAATATCTAACTTTGGTAAACTTCAAATTATGTAATGTTAAAAACATACTAAAACAGATATCAAGTTTTACAGCTTTACTTTCTCTTGAAAAATGCAGTGCGGCAAAATCTCCTTAAGATTTTATCTATAGTACTTAATTTTATTTAAATTAAGTTTTTAATTTTTTATATAGTTTTAAAACTTATGTTGGACAATATGCCTGCGTAGCCGAGTGGATAGCACGCTGGGCATTATATACGGAGGCTGTGGCTCAATTCTTACCGCTGGCGTCTTTTTTTTTTATTTAATATTTTTTGATTTTTCTAAAATAAAGAATAAAACACTTTTGAAGAAAAAAATTTGTTTTGAAAGAAAATTGATTTGTTTTGCATTTTAAATAATAAAAATTAAAAAAAAAAGCATGGTGAAGATTTGAACTTGCTACAAGACAACTTTTTTAAACATTAATGGGGTTTAAAATATATGTTTTGATTAAGAACATAATTGAAAATTTTAATTTTTTTTTTAAAATAAATAATTTTATTAAATTTATAATTTTTAAAATTAATAAAAAGTTAAAAATACCTAATATTAAGGTAATAAGGAAATTTACAGTTTTACAGCTATTTTATCACGCCCCCATTAAACATTTTAAACGAAGTGCGCAACAATGACAGAATTTAGATAACCATCAAAATAGTATTATACTCCGTATAATATTGAAAGAGTCAACTCAAACGCTTTTAACTGATAATGCACGAGGCACTTTAGGTAAGTTTTCTGCATTTCTTATTTAACTTTTATAAATTTCTGAAATATCATTGAATCTTTTATTATCATTATCATAAATGATGTAAATATTGATGTAAATGATGCAATTATTGAATATACTTTTATTTATAAATAGAACGCATTTTTTAATTTTTTAATCTGTTTTTAAAGTTACTAAAGTTTAATTTTTTGATGTTTTACTTAATGAAACATGTTTTGTTTATAGGTGATGTTAATTTTTTTAGTTCAATCAGATTGAAAATTGTTATGTTTTGTTAATTTGGTTATAAATGGGTAAATAAAAATATCTTTTATTTTACAAAGTCATTAACCATTTTTTTGAAACTGCAATCTGTAATAATTTGTATTTTGTCTATGTGAACGAATATCTATGCAAATATCTAACCTGTAAACTTCAAGTTTTGTAAATTATTAAAAATTATATCAAATTTTACAGATTTATTTTTACTTGTTAACAAACAAAACCGAGAGAGTATTTTAAAAAACTTTTTAAAATTTCTAAAAGCATTAAAAAGTATTTAAAAGTTTTTAAAAAACATTGTTGGAAATTTGTTGCGCATATGCCATGATAGAAATACTTTTGTTACTGATGTGCTTAAGTAATTAGTTAGGTCTGCATGTTTAACAAACATTAAAGAGACAACTTTCTTTCTTATAGAAAACAGATTTTACATGACTACTTTAATTTTCATTAAAATTAACGCGGCAAAAGTTCTAATAAGCTGTGGATGGTCGGAAAAAAAATAATAGAAACTTTTTAAAGAAAAAAATATGGTCTATCCCTGTTTGTTTTTTTTTGTTTTTTGTTTTTCATAGAAGTTTATAACAAGTTATAAAGTATTGAACATTAATCATAAACTCAAAACAAAGATGATTTTATTTTTCTCTTTTTTAAAATTTATTTAAATAAAGCAAAATTATTAAAGTAGTTCGTGTGGAATAGACTTACCATGACCAGTATTATACTGTTCATGGTAAGTCCATTATTCCATGTATTTAAGTCTATATCCTCATGTTTTTTGAAACTTTTTATACTGATGGTAATTATTTAACACATTTCAAGCATGTATTCTAAATAACATTAAGACAGGTACTAATATTCTATCTGTTGATAAATAGCGACTCGCGCTATGGCTACCAAAACGTTTTTAAAAGTTTTTAAAAGTTTAATAGAATTATAATAGAAATTGATAATTGTAACCCAGTGGGCACAGAATGTTATTAAAATGTTCTTTGGACGTTTTAATAAGGTTTAAACCTAATAAAAACGTCAAAAGAATGTTTAAAAAACATACCGTGCCCACTTGGGAAAAGAAATTTTTTTTTTTAAATCTTTAAAAAGGAAACATTAAGTATAGTTTTTCTATGTGTATATAGTTATTTTCTAACGCTTACAAAAAACTATTGAAATAAGGAATAAGTATAGAAAAGGTTGGTGTGGAATAAATTTATTAAGACCCGTAGTTTATGGGTCCGAACAGCTAGTATATATAAATATATATATGTGTGTGTATTTATATATATTTATATATATATATATATACATATATATACATATATATATATATATATATATATATATATATATATATATATATATAATATATATATATATATATATATATATATATTAGAGTGCATTAAATGCCCCATGATTTTTAAAAATTTGTTTAAACCACTTCTACCCATTTTTTTTATTTTTCTAATAATAAAAAAAAATTTATGGCAAAGATTTAGAAGAATTGGACAAAATTTAGAGGGTCCACCAGATTTGAATTTTTACCATTTTAACATGATTTATGCCCATTGCAATATCTTTATAGCTTTATTAGTTTCATAACACAAGCAATACAAGATTAAATTCTAGAAAGTGAAACAGAAGTTTACATTACTCACTCTTACACTAACATTGCCCAATTAAAAGCTAAATTCCAGTCATTTCTTTTGTTTATGGAGATCCAGCTTTGCATAGCTATCTTGCTCATCCAATTGCAGAACATTCTGATAGTGCTGTTCTCCCTTTAAAGAAGTCAGAAAGTCTGCATTGAGTTTAACTCCCCTCTCAGCACAGTCATTGACAATGTTAATGGGATTCAGGTTAACTAATGTTGCATTAAATAAGGCTAGGTTTGACAAATTACAAACATCAATATGCATCAAGAACTCTGAGTTCAACTAAATCAAGAACTCTGAGTTCAACTAAAGGTTGTGAAAGATAAATAACTAGTCTGGTCAAATCAGATCTACTAATCTTTTTGACATTGTTATATCATTAGTGGGAAATTTTGGCTTTCTAAACCCTTTTCCAAATCTACGCTGCAACATAATCAAAACACTGTCAGTCTTTTCCAAAAGAGGTTTGTCTGCAAGAGCCCAACGTTTATCTGCTGGCACCTTACTACTCTACAGAGCAAGAGGTATATACTCCACAGAGCAAGAAGTACCATCTCTGTTGATAAGTACTATAGGTGAAGCTTGAAGGCACAAATTGCACTCTGTGATATCTCTGGATTTACAGCTGCATATGACAGCATTGTCTGGTAAAACTTCAGGTCATGTTATGGTGCATCTTTCACAGATGCACACTATGAACTAAAGACAAATGTCACAAAATTAACAAAGTGGCCGAATTTTAAAGTCTGCTGGTTTGTTGTCATTATTAATCCTCTTGGAAGTTCTTGGATCAGCAGTTCAAAGAGACAAATTTTGATGGCATAGATTAGTTTTGTCATCCATCTGGCTTTGTGAGGTCCCCCAGGTTGCTTAAATGTAACCTTTACTTTTTAAATTTTGACACAATATTTCTTTAATGTTGTATGTTCTGCAACTTCATTATTTTTTTGCAGCATTCAATTTTTAAGGACAACAATTTATTACGAGAATCGAATGTTGCTACACAATCAGTTTTCATGGAGTCTAGAAAATGCATATCTTCAGTGTTCTTCGTGTGTTGTTTAACATTACTGGGCCAGAGTGCAAATGTCTTAGACAGTGTCTCTTCCATTTGTTGAACTTTTGCAATGCACCCTGCAGTTGAACTGCATTTGATTGGAATGGCTCTTAGTTTAACATTATCATTTAATAGTTTTAGAAGCTGACATGGTTTAATTTTGCTAATCATTCGAATATTAAAATCTGGTGCACATTTCTTGCACTCCAATTTGAAGTGCCACATTAAACAACGCAAGACTTGCATTGATGTTGATAATTAAGAACTGGTTATCTTAGTATCAAACTTAGTAATGCCATTGTCAAAACTAAGTATTGCAGGTGACTGTCTTCTTTTTTGGCATCTTTGGTGTAGCAAGCCCTGATATGCCTCCAACAACAGAGACGACAAAAGCAGACATTTTCTGAAATTGAAACACAAGATTATTAGCATGAGTTAAAACATAAATGACAGTTAGTTCAGTCTAGCA